>NC_056726.1:1874014831-1874022331 GCF_019279795.1 Protopterus annectens | reverse complement strand
ATGTTGCGTTAAGTTTAAAGTACCTTTTTTAATGAAAGGAAACGCTATGTTTATCTGTGAGGCAATTTGCTGGCTTGTCTTGGGCTGTCGTACTTTCTTTTCGCCCCTTGTGTTGTTTGCTGCTGTTGCACGACTGCTTTTTGACTGTTCTCCTGCTGCATTTGCCGAACTATTACCTTTTCCGGTTGTTTCAACCGAAACGGTAAAAAAGCCGAAATCTCAGCCTGCTTCTTGTTTTTAGAGTCTGTTTTTTGTTTAACTGGAGTAGATACGCTAGATGTATGGGCTTTATCCGAGCTAGTACCGGCTGTGCCTAGCTCTGCTGCAGCTCCTTCATCCCTCGGTCCTCCTTCATCGCAACGTTGTGACGTGATCGAGATAGCGTCATGCACACTAGTTTGTTGGTTGGTGGATGTTGCCAATGTCAATTGCGCCGGTTGCGGCGAGCAAAATTCATCAAGCTGATCTAACAATCTTGTTTTTATGTTTTCATTCTTATTTTGCTCATAGTTCTTATTATTATTAACGAACTTTGAATGTTTATACTCCGGTTTGGGCCAAAAGAAGATATGGCCATTTTTAAAGTCTTGTATATCGCGTTGCAATTTTCGTTTTTTCTTTGACTCTAATCTATTATCCATAGCATGCACATTTTCAATAAAAGTTTGATAATATTCATTTGTTGTATCTCCTTTAATGCTTTCTCCCATGCATTGGTCAAGATTCCTCTTGAACAAGGCCATCGAGGTGCTCTGCCTCACATGTACCGGGATTTTGTTCCACAGCATAGGGAGTCTCTGGGTGATGAATCTGTCCCTCCAGCACGTTCTATTTATAACCGTGTCGAGGTTTAAGTCTCCCGCCCTTGTGGTTCTGAGGGATCTAGATTTTTTGAGGTGAAGCATATTCATCAAGTCTGGGTTTGACATGGCCTTATATGTCAGGCACAGGTCACCTCTGAGCAAGCGGTGTGAGACTGAATAGAGCTGGAGTTCTTTCAGTCGGGCAGCATAAGACATATTTTTGAGACCCTTTATCCTTTTGGTGAGGAACTTTTGGGGCCTTTCAAGCTGCAGCAGGTGTCGGGTCAGATACATTCCGAACGGGGCATTGTACTCAATCATAGGTCTAATGAGTGATGAGTACAGGGGGACGATGACCTCCCTTGATCTAGATGTGAATCCCTTCATGATCAGGTGGGCAATATAGAAGGTTTTCCTAACTACTTTAGCAACATGAGTGTCAAGCGAAGGCTACTGTCAACCTGGGTCCCCAGATCCTGATGACTTCTTCTGTGCTCAGTGGATTGCCACCTATATGGTAGCTAGGGGTAACCTTGTTTTTCCCGAAAGGTATGACTATGCATTTTTTGGCGTTTAACTTTAGGCCATGGCTCTGGCACCAGTTATCCGTTTCTGTGAGGCCCTTCTGAAGGATATCTGTGTCAGATGTGTTTTCGACTATGGCGCCCAGTTTGCAGTCATCTGCAAACTTTGTCAGCCATAACCCTCCTGTGTTTGCTTGTACTTCAGAAAAGTAGATGCCGAACAAGAGTGGACCCAGGACTGAGCCCTGTGGGACACCACTAGTGACAGGCTTTGAGTCTGACATGGCTCCAGCAACTCTGACCCTGTGGGTTCTGTCACTTAGCCAGTTTGCAACCCATCTTGTGATGTATGGGTTTACATTCAAGCTGATGAGTTTTTCGATGATACCTGAGTGGGGTATTGTGTCAAAGGCCTTTGCCAGGTCAAGGTAGGCTGTATGGACTGCCTTTCCCTCATCAATGGCCTTGGTGACTGTCTCGAAAAAGTCAACCAAGTTTAAGAGGCAGGATGTGCCTTTGACAAAGCCAAACTGGGTTGGATCCAAAGTCTGCAAGTTCCCTATGTCTTTATTTATGAGTTCCATTATGATCCTCTCCATGACTTTGCAGATAAGGCTTGTCAAGCTAATGGGGCGGTAGTTTCCAGGGTCGGTGGAGGCACCGCCCTTATGAAGTGGGACCACAGTCGCCGTGCGCCACTCCTTGGGTACGTATCCTGAGGTGAGGCTAAGATTAAACAGCTGTCCTAGTTGTGGGTTTAATTCCTTGTTGAGTTAAGTGAAGCACAGCAGGGACACCATCCGGTCCCATGGATGCTGTGTTTTTGCCTTAGTGAGAGCAGTTCTCACCTGGGCGTTGGAGATGTTTGGGGCTACAATCCTCTGGTATAGATATCTCTCCTTTTGGGAGTTTGCACTGAACCTGTCAGCCAGTATGTTGGCAATGTGTAAAGGTTCAGTAATTTTCACATCATTTTGAACTAATTCTGAGCATATCTGGGAGTTCCCTCCTAGGTTTCTAACATAGCTAAAGAAGGCCTTATGATTGTCTTTTGAGTCCTTGGCGATATTTCTCTCAAAATTTGCCTTGGATGATTTTATGAGAGCTCTTAGTTTTTTACTTATGATGATCAAAGGTGTCTTACCTTTCAAGGATTTTGCTCTATCTTGTAGTAGCTTCCTCCTTTTGTTGTAGAGCTTGTTTATGGCTGGAGTCCACCAGACTGGACGCTTGCCTTTGGTACAGAGAGTCTTAGTTTTGTTTGGGATAGCCTGATCCATGCAGTCCTGTAGGTGCTGGTAGAAGGCATTTGTAAGTGATTCAGCGGTTTGAGTAATGGTTACCACTGGTTCAGGGGCCTTAAAGGAGACCACACTAGTTTTTAGAAGTGTGAAGTCGGCTTTTGAGAAGTTTTTCACTGTGGTCTTTTGTTTCAGCTGGGGGCGGGATGAGGACCTCCAGCGAGATTAGTTTATGATCTGATCTCACCAGTGAGGGGTATACTTCCGGTGTTGGACATTTTGATCCCATGTTCGTGATGATGAGATCAAGTATGTTTTCTCCTCTTGTGGGGATGGTGACTAGTTGTTCCATGGCATTTGAGTTTATGAACTCCAGGAATCTTTGGGTTAGAGTGTTCGGGCTTGAGTAGTGTTCCCAGTCTATATTAGGGTAGTTGAAGTCACCTAGTATGATGGTGTTTGGAGATACATTTATCCCCTCCAATGTTTTCAGGAAGGCCATATGAGGTTCCTGTGTTTTAGAGGGTGGCCTGTAACATGCTACAAATTGCAGAGCAGTCTTGCCTATGGTTAATTGCACCTGGATGGTCTCCGATGCATCGTGCGTTGCCACCAACCTTGAGGTGTGGGTGTCCTTTATGAATATGGACACCCCCCCTCCTTTCTTGGTGTTGTCCGGATTTTGGGGCCGGAGCGCATGATATGAGGTGAAACCTGTTACTGCTGGGGTGCTCTCAGGAGCCTTGAACCAGGTTTCTGTCACAGCACAGACATCGATGTTCTCCATATTGAGAAGGGCCTCGAGTGCGTGCATCTTGAGATTCAGACTTCTGGCGTTGAGCAGCATTACCCTTAGTTTTTTTTTCTTTTTGGTGTTCTAGGGTGGTAGGTTTAGAATTTGAGCCTTGCCTGAAAAAGGCACTATGGGGGTGGCAAGAGCCTTTGCCAATATCCAGAAGCCCAGGGGTGACAGGTGCAAGCCGTCCCTTGCGAAGCAGAGTGGCTTATCCAGCAAGTCATCCCAGGCAGACAGACATTGGATCCCCTTTGAATGACACCAGAATTTAAGCCAATTATTAAAGCTGATCATCTTATCACTGTACTGTGGAATCATTCTCGGTGAAGGTAGGATACTGCTCAAGGTCAGGGTCATACCTGCCTGGGCTACATAATCAGAGAGCTCCTCGATGTCCCTTTTCATGTAGTCCAAGGAGGTACGTCTCAGGTCATTGACACCAGCATGGACAATGAGTGAGTCGTACTTGTACCTGCTGTTGAGAGACCTGAGTGCTTGCGTTATGTGGCGGATTCTAGCGCCCGACAGGCAGCTTACTGTGACCTTCTCCTTACTCAGTCTGGTGAGAGGGATGTCAGTGTGTCTGACTATGGAGTCACCAATGACAAGTGTGTCTGGCATTGTGTTTGGCCTTAAGGGCTGTGAATGTTTGACACTCTGACTGTGTGGTCTATGTGTTGCATGTGTTTGGTCCTGAGGTGGTAGTTGTTTGGGTGTCTGCTTTGGTGGCCTCTGCTGTTTTGGTAGATTTTTGATCAGAGCCTCCGAGTATGTCTTTGTGTGATTATGTGTATGATTTGAAGTTGTGATGGTACTATGTGTGACTGGGTATGTATTGTGTGTGGTTTCCTTCTCCTCCTGTCTGGTCTTGCCAGTCCTATGTTGAGAGAGCTCAGCCTCCAATTTATTTATTTATTTATTATTTATTTTACATTTGTTGACCGGGCTAGTCTAGCTGGAGAAAATTCCATTTTCAGTAGAGGCCCGGGGAGGAAAGCTCCACAAAAATAAGTACATAGAGACAAAAAAATAATATTAGTATGCATGTTAATGAAAACAATCATAACAAACTGAACAATTTAAGATTGTTACTACAAGTGTTAATTTCTATCATACATAGTTACAAGAAAATAAGAAGCTATATGTCTTAAAATTAAAGGTGCATGAATTAATTACTTCCCCTCACAGTTACAGTCTAGGGAAAAAAGATATTAAATTTTACACAGAGAAAACAGAGATACATGTAAAATATGGATACAGGGAAAGTAGGTAAAGAAAAAGAGTGTAAAGAATAAGGGGAAAAAAAATAAAAGGGAATTAGATTATGAAAATGTATGAAGTTAGGACAGTAATAGGCAAGGAAGCGAATTAGAAGACAGTGTGGGAGGAAGGGAAGAATGACAAGTGAAGAAGTAAAGTCAGAGAAGAGGTAGTTATAAGTAAAGTTGAAGTATTGGGAATCAGGTTAATCAGGTTTGCTACAGGAGCAGAGCCAGTGATTTTGGAAGTGGAGTTTAATATTTTGTTTGAAGAGAGGCAGTGATGTAATCTTTGTTATGTTGCTAGGTAGCTAATTCCATTTTGAACCTACAGAATTGGTAAAAAGGAGCCACCAGCAGTGTTGTTTGATTTTATGGAACTAGTCAATAGCTTACTAGATGAGCGGAGAGAGTTGAGATTATTATAGGGGATTATGAGTTGAGAGAGTATAGGGTGTTGTTTGGTTGGTACAGTATTTTGTGGGCAATGGTAAGTTGGTGGATTGCAAGATAGTTCTGATACTCTAGCCAGCCTAGTTGCTTCAAGTTAACACAGTGATGAGTTCTGTAGGTGTTACCTGTAGCGAAGCGGCAATGTTATTGTAGCAGGTTGTTAGTTTGTTTAGGTTGTTTTCTTGAGGTTGGTGAAGATAGGTGAGGCATAAAGAAGAGTAGAAATAAGATGGGAGTGAGCAATCCTAGTTCTGGTAGATGGAGTAAGGAATGGTCTGATTAGATATAAGGATCCTATTTTTCTGTTGACTTGTTTTATGGAGTTGTTTATGTGTTGGTTGAAAGAGAGATTATTATCAATGGTAATACCTAACAATTTAGTGGTAGAGTCAGGTGAAATGACAGTGGCACTGTTGGAGGAGATGGAGAAGTTTAAAGGGGATGTCCTAGAAGTGGGTGTGAAAAGGAGCAGTTTAGTTTTTTTAGCATTTAATAGGAGGAATCGACTGGAGAACCATGTTTCTATGGTATTAAACACTTTCTGAGTAAGAGAGATAAGCTCTGGGGTGGAGGATGAGCAGATGAGCGTAGAATCATCAGCATATTGAATGCAGGTTGCTTGAGGGATTATAGTATGAAGATCATTAATGAAGAGAGAAAAGAGAAGTGGGCCAAGAATCTAGCCTTGTGGAACTCCGATAGAAACAGGCAAAAGTGAAGAAATATGGTTGTCCCAAAGAACAGCTTGTTTTCTATTTGTGAGATAGGAATTAAACCATTTAATGGCTGGGATATCAAAAGATAGGGATTCAAGAGTATTAATTAATAAGGAGTGGTTGACCATATCGAATGCTTTGGAGAGGTCAATGAAGAGGGCAGAAGAGAGTAGGTTGTTATCACGGTTTTGGCCGTATAGTTGCAACTCTCGCATGTATTTGTGTTTTGTGGGAGAAGGAGAGGATTGTCTGTGTACATGAGGCAATTGTAACATTGCCTCAATATTCCCAGGTTCACTAGTTGAGCAGGAAAGGGCACTAGCAACTGATCCCTCGACATACTAGAAGTAGTAGATAAAAAGACTTTCTACAGGACTCCGGGGGAAGTGGGTTTTAGGCTGGTGGGGTACTATCTATAATAAGAGGGCTTTATCAAGGTGCAAGTACTGTAGGAGTAAGTGCTAGGCTTACAGATAGCGAATAGTCTACTTGGGAATCAAGTAGAGATGAACCTTTCAGTTATAGGATACGCTGGTTAGATCAGCAGTACAGCTCAAGGAAGGTAGTTTTAAGGGAAAATTTGAAGAGTGTAATTTAGGTGGCCCGAATAGTTTAACCTTATTTAACCGCCGCTGCTCTTGTGTGCAACAGTGGCAACTCCACGCTAAATCGTGCGTTTAGCGTGTTTTACATCAGGGGGCTGAAAAAAGCTAGGAACTGGCCCAAAACGACCAATAGACTACAAGTTACTGGCTGAAACCTCACAAAACTGGACCAACAGGCAGCTCAATGCTTCCCACTCCCACTGGTAAGCAAGGGAACTTCCTACCTCCAAATTAGGCAAAGAATCAGTAACAGGAACTGCAAAAAAGTCCAGGGATCAGCAACTCTGAAACTGGACTACTTTAGCTCAGTAGGGCGGGAAAAACAAGAGATACTTTTTTTTTTTTTTTTTTTTTTTCAGAAACAAGCAGAAACAGATACAGTAGACACTTATAAATGCTATAAATCGGCTATCACAGCCTACAGAAACAATTTGCAACAATTACAGATTTTAAAAGTAACAAAATGAGAATTCAAGTGCAATAACAGAATAAATGCAGAAAAACAAATACAATGTATCAGCAAGCAGGCGAAATACAGTCGCTAGGTAATTAGAAGTGGAAAGCCACAAAAAATATACTTAAATAAGGTAAAGTAGCTTTTTTAGCTCTCTGAAGCCTGGATTACTCTGCTGGCCACCACGAGGATCTGTGCTGAGTAGGTACAAGCTGGAAAGTGCGCGTTTAGCGTGTTTTATATCAGGGGGCTGAAAAAAGCTAGGAACTGGCCCAAAACGACCAATAGACTACAAGTTACTGGCTGAAACCTCACAAAACTGGACCAACAGGCAGCTCAATGCTTCCCACTCCCACTGGTAAGCAAGGGAACTTCCTACCTCCAAATTTGGCAAAGAATCAGTAACAGGAACTGCAAACAAAGTCCAGGGATCAGCAAGCTCTGAAACTGGACTACTCTAGCTCAGTAAGGCGGGAAAACAAGAGATATTTTTTTTTTTTTTTTTTTTTTTTTTTTTTTTTTTTTCAGAAACAAGCAGAAACAGATACAGTAGACACTTATAAATGCTATAAATCGGCTATCACAGCCTACACAAACAATTTGCAACAATTACAGATTTTAAAAGTAACAAACTGAGAATTCAAGTGCC
>NC_056726.1:1873823393-1873909565 GCF_019279795.1 Protopterus annectens | reverse complement strand
ATTCCCTAAGCCATCGCATCTACTCCTACCCCACTATATTTGTTCACCCAGCATTTTAGCTCATGTCTCACTGACCAATCTCTCTACAAACCTATATACCATGCTTCTCTTAAATATTACTGCATCCTTACTATTCCTTTTTCCTTACAAATTACGATACATCACTTAATCTTAGACACATAGTCCAATGTATTCTACCTGTACCTATTAAAATCACCCAATTTCACTATTAATCACTTCCAGTAAATTCGACTCGCCCAATATATACATTTTTTCAAATTTAAAGTATTAAACCATCACAACTACAGCAACAAAACAAAATTAACTGAAAGTTAGACCTAAATAAGTTTACCCAACTTGCCCATCTTTCTGCCTCTCTTACCACTCTGTGGGGATATTCACCCCAACCCTGGCCTCTCCTTCCATCTTGACTTCACAGTAGCCACCAAAACTCATCCCAAGCCAAACATCACTTCCTACTCATCCCACCCATCTCTGTCCAAAACATGGACCACACCACCATACCAAAATCATCAAAACAAAACTAATTTACCTCAAACTTACCAAAACTGCTTACATTTACTTCCTTAAATACTTGTAGCATCTGTAATAAAATTTCAGAACTCCATGCCTGGATCTCCCATAATAAACTAGATATTCTTGCCATAATTGAAACATGGCTAAAACCCCATATACCTGACTCTGAAATTTCATTCCCTGGTTATATCATCAACAGGGCTGACAGAACTCAAAAACGTAGTGGAGCACTACTATTAATATACCCTGACCATCTTGAAAACCTACCTTATAATACATTTATTCCCAAATTACATAACCCCAAACTCCTCATATCGCATCTTAAACTAAATAACCTTAAGCAACTATATATTATAGTACTCTATATTTCCCCGGTCAATAATGCTATAACCCTGAAAAATATCCTAAACCAGATCGCACATGCAATTTCTAATGAAAAGATAATACTAGGTGATATTAAATTCAAAAGGCAGATTATCTCTGCTAAACACCCATATTCAGGCCGACTGAGGGCAACCTGCCAGAGGATTACCCTAATGTAACGACTGTAACAGTGAAACATGAAGATCATCAAGGGGACGGCCCTCTAAGTTAAACGGGCCGCAGGAAGCCCTCTAATTTAAACAAACTACCCTCTAACTTAGGACAGCCTGGAAGCAGGGATAGGGAGAGTTCAACAACAGGCATAGAGAAACTGACAATGGCCAATACAAGAATCCAACAAACAGTACGAAACTAGTGCAACACAACTAAAACTCTAATACTAAGGTGAAGATAGGGTAGCTAAACGACAGAAAACACAGCAAGAAACTATTAAAATTTTCAACAACATATGGAAAAAATTATTCCACTTAGCCAGAGCATGCATGGAAGTCGCCCAATCTTGTTTAGCAGCAAACACGATCTGGGTAAGCTTCCCTGAGCATCACGGGAAAGGGTTAGCCACGAGCCGGTGGAAGCTCTCGAGCTTTTGAATAAGGCTGAGTCAGAACCAATCCTCGGTTCCGAACCCAACCAGCAATGAATGAAGGCGAGACAGGGCAACATAACATGAAGCAGCATTTCGAAACTGTATCCACACATTCAGGTTTTAAAACCTGCTTTGATGGGTGTGCTTGAGTCAAATTAGAAGGAATTTCATTTGTGTAAGACTTTTGCTCTGCAAGTAAGGATGCAACAAAGTCATCCAAACTTCATGCACACTATAAAATAATTTTTCACATATAGTCTTGATAATTTAACATTCTAAAAGCTAGATTACTAGAAAGAGACATCATTTGTCTTGAAGATCTAACCATTTTTCCTCTCTCAGGGAGCGCTGGATTACAGGAAGTTAAGGACTTTTTGTCTGAGCAGGAAGCTGGCGAAACTGTGACAGTCAAATGAGAAAAAAGGCCTGTAACATCTGACAGCTTCTATCATCCCCTGATCAAAGCATTTGCTGAATGACAGGAAGGAAAAGAAGAGTCTGGTCTGGTGGGTGAGGAGGAAATCCCTAAAGGGCGGGAGAGATTCCCACTACCATATGTAAACTTGATAGATTACACTCATAACTCATCTAAGTGAAGCAATCATTGCCAAAGACTGAAATGGAGGTTCAGACTATCTGAAAGGATTAAAGGACTGCCAGGGTGGGAGGAGGTTGGAAATCCGTCATATAGTCATTACAATTTACTTATCTGCCATTCATTGGGGGGGGGGGGTTTCCCCCATTCTTTTTTGAACCTCTGAGCCACTGCTTTTTAAAAATCATCTTTCCATCAACTTGTTGGGAGTGTTTCTTTTTCTTTTTAAAGAGAGGTACATGGGGAACACTGAATCCCTTTTCAAAACTGGACAAGGAGGGCTGAAAAATCTGGGAAATACCTTAAATATACTTCCTTCTCATATTACACCTTTTATAGGTTCATAGGTAGGTAACTAGGCTATCGGCCCAAGGGCCTATGTAAGCCTAGCCAACACGGTTCCCTGGCTTACGCCACCCGAGAAAATTATTTTCCTGTGCCACTGTTGAGCAGAGACACAGAAGTGATCCCCGGGGTGTATTTCCTATTTCCCATCCACTCATCAAGATTTTTCTTGAAGAGTGCTAATGAAGAACTTTGTTTGACATAGATGGGTAGCCTGTTCCAGAGTATGGGAAGTTTCTGGGACAGGAATCTATCCCTCCAGCATGTCCTGTTTATTGTGGTGACAAGGTTTAGGTCCCTAGAGCGTACAGCTCGGAGGGATTGGGATTTCTTTAGGTGTAGCATGTCCAACAGCTCTGGGTTTGACATAGCTTTATATGTTAGGCAGAGATCACCTCGGAGTAGGCAATATGCTATGGAATAAAGCTGGAGTTTTTTGAGACGGTCAGTGTAGGGCATTTGGTTGAGGCCAGAAATCTTCTTTGTGAGGTACTTCTGTGGCCTTTCCAGCTGCTACAGAAGTCTCATGAGGTACATTCCAAAAGGAGCGTTGTACTCTATAATGGGTCTAATGAGTGTTGAGTAGAGGGGAACAATGACCTCTTTTTTCCTGGATAAGTACCCTTTTATAATGAGGTGTGCCATGTAGAAGGACTTCCTGACTACTGTGGCGATGTGACTATCAAAGGAGAGACTACTGTCCACCTGGGTAAAAAGGTCTCAACACACATTCGGTGTTAAGTAGATTGCTGCCTATGTGGTAGTTCATAGGCACAGAGTTTTTACCAACGGGGATAACACTGCACTTTTTGGCAATGAGCTTGAGGCCATGGCTCTGACACCAGGCATCTGTCTCAGCGAGGCCCTTCTGTAGGATGTCAACATCATTTGGGGACTCTGCTATGGCTCCTAGTTTGCAGTCATCTGCGAACTTAGTTAGCCAGAAACCTTCTGTGCTAGCCTGTACTTCAGATTAAATAAATACCAAACGGGAGACGTCCCAGGACTGAACCCTGTGGTACTCCACTTGTCACTGGTTTGAGGTCAGATTTGGAGTCTGCAACATTTACAGGGTGGGTTCTGTCAGTGAGCCAGTTGGCAACCCATCTTGTGACATAGGGATTTATAGCTAGTTTAGTGAGTTTAGCTATAATTCCAGAAAGGGAGATGGTGTCGAAAGCCTTGGCGAGGTCAAGATAGGCTGTGTGAACCACCTTACCCTCATCTACAGCTTTGGTGACTGCCTCAAACAAGTCGATCAGGTTCAGGAGACATGCTCTGCCTTTTACAAACCCGAAATGGGTGGGATCCAGAGTTTGGAGGTTACCAATGTCTTTGTTTATGAATTCCATGATGATACGTTCCATGGCCTTGCAGACCAGGCTCGTCAGGCTAACAGGTCGATAGTTCCCAGGATCAGTGGTAGCCCCCCCCCCCCTTTGTGGAGTGGTATAATTGTTGCTGTACGCCATTCAGTGGGCCCAAAGCCTGATGAGAGGCTATTATTGAACATGGTGCTTAAGTGGGGAGCCAGTTCATTCTGAAGTTCGTGTAAAACGCAGCCTGAGATGTTGTCCGGTCCCATGGATGCTGTGTTTTTGGCTTTAGAGTGCGGCTTTTACCTGCGTAGTAATTACAGGGACTCTGCATTCTTCCCATACAGATATGGGCCCTTTGGGGGGGAGGGGTAAAGTTAGCACTGAACCTATCTGCCAGGATGTTGGCAATATCAGTTGGTTCTGTAATTTTTGTGTTGTTGTGCTGTAAATCAGAGCAGATCTGTGTGTTGCCATCGAGATTCTTGACATAGCTATAGAATGCTTAGTGGTTGTCCTTAGAATTAGTGGCAATTTTGTTTTCGTATCTAGCTTTGGAGGATCTTATACTGACATCTGCAGCAAAATAAATACTTCTCTATGGGGAAAATAAATTCAAAATCTCATTTTTGACATACTTTTGGCAGATTTGAGAATGGAGCCAAGAACATCCCCTACTACCAGTTCTAGTGGCAGCATCTCTGAAAAATGGCATCAGCAGAATTATAAGCACATTTCTAAGAGTGGATAGTCACTTGAGATACGGAAGACGCCAAGTTGCACAAAGCATACTGTTTCCTCACAAGAGGAAACAGGTACCAAAATATTCCTCACAAGTGGGAAGCATAAACTAACATATGAGCTTGACAGCTGGGAATTCCAAAAAAAAATGTTGCTGAAGAATACACTTTTCCCAGCAAACTTATCAAAAGCCTTACCAATCTTGTCACAAGGAGAGATTAGTATTAATCGAATGATTAGCAGCAGCTGCATTCACTAAAGCAATAGCTGCTAGGCAGACATGGGATGAGTCCATAAAAAAATAAAAGATTCAGATGTACTGTATAATCTGCTGTTTTAGAGACAGCACACTAACTGTCAAGGATACTGCAGACTGTAACACCCCCCACGAAAACCGACGAAGGAGGAGGAGGAATAAGAGTAGGTTCTGGAAATTTAGCTGCACCAAATCATAATACTTACTGAGGGACTGATCAACATCACTATTTTTCCAAATGAAACAACTAATTCATAGCTTTCTTGAAAGAGAAGCCTTCAAAAGTACTGGACAAGGCCACACACTCCACAAAATCTGAAGAATTCTTTGGAGACAACAAAATATTTGCCTTAAGAATCACTCTGATGTTAAAACCCTTGAGTCTCTTGAATCAAGAATATTTTTTTCTTTTACCAGAAACAGCCACACAGGAAGAGTCATGAGACTATACCAAACCCAATAAATTACTCCTCTCCAAGGTAAACAGGAGAAGACATATGCTTTAAGTCTTTGTTTTTCACAGAATTTTTGAAGAAACAGCTACTTTGCTAACAAAAACCTCCCTAGGGATAGGCACAGTTTTCTGGATAAGCAAAGTGGCATATCTGTCCTCTGCCCCTTGTCCCAGGACGGACAAGATTGGTTCTCCCTTGGCTGCTAAAGGCACTCCAACAGTCAAAGAATTTGTGTCTAGCCTCCATTTCATGGGCTGTAGAAGTCACACCATCAGGACCCAAGGAAAAAGATGAGTAGTCCGAGGAACCAGTTTGGCCACAGCACAGTCACCTACCTGTGGCTGAGGCACTTTATCAGCCTGCTGAGATTGAAAAGACTGTTCAAAATTCACCTTCATTTTCTAGTTGTAGGAAGGTAGGATGGAGGAACTGGTAGACTGGTCTGTGGTTGTCCAATTCCCAAGACAACCTCGCAGCAATAGTTGGCAAAACAGGTAAGTTGTAAAAATAGTAATATTTTTCCCAGTGAAATACAGTAAAAACACCTCTAAACAATTGGCCCAGAACCCAAAAGTACTTTTTTTTTACTCTAGTGGGGAAAAAAGTTAATACTCCTGTTTAATAGTAATTAAAAGTTACGAGACAGTCACTGAAAACACTTTCTATAGTGTAATTAAGTTTTACAAAGTGGAAGTTCTTCTTTAAGGGAATTTATTGGCTTAGCTATGGAATAGTGTTAGCCAACCAATGATCCTTGAAAGTCTGTACAGGAACATTCTCTTTGGTGGCAGGAAATCTCTAAAGAGCTTGGTGCCCAAACCTGACTTTTAATCACCTCTGCTGGAGCTAATGGTTTGGGCATGTAGAAACTACCCTGAAAGCTTTGAAAGTCGCCTGGCTATTACATCTTTAGCAAGATATAGCCCACACAGCTTAGGCTACTGCAGCAGTGATCCTTATGAAGAATATCCACCAGTGCATGAACTTTAGTAAAATAAGGGGTAGATGCTAATTTGGTGGAGAGACTGCCATTTCTGTTAATCTTGGATGATTAGAAAGTCTGTCAGCAAAAAAATTCTTATGCCACTATGTATGTGGACTTTTACAAAAAGCACAACAGCAACATGACGCAGCAACTCCTTAAAGCAAGTATCCATGGGACTTATGTAGTCAACTGATGTTCGGCATCCTTGCTTTACTTCTGAAACCATGCACAAAGCAGTATTACTATTTTACTGGTAACCAAGTTCAGTCTTACAGGCCTCAAAATCATGGGTCAGGCTTGCTCTCTAACCTGACAGTTCGAATGGAAATTAAAGGGGCTATAACGAGTACAGAACAATATTACTTTACTGACTTGATAATTTATACTACACCACACTGACAGACTGCCTCTAGTACTAGATTATTTATTTATAGTCACAGTAAGCTTTGTGCCACTTCTCCCTTGGTTCTATACCCCTGGCTAAACCTGAAAATGGTCTACCCTGGTCAACAAATGATGAAATAAACTTGAGCTGCCAATTGTGCTAGGGTGTGTGCATGTGTGGGAAGAGGGTAGTAAATTCACTACAAAATTCCAGATGTGGTCATCGCTAAGTGCTCCTGTCCCTAATCCATTTGCAGGCATGGAGCTGCAGCTGTGCAGGGGGATTATGGAATTAACAGAACGATGAAAAACAGGCAGACTTGCAGAAGACAGCATGTATGCAATGATTCAATGCATTGTGATCAGCAGAAAAAAGACAGTCATTCTTTGTAGCCGTTCAAAACAAACTAATGTTATTTACATGGGAAGATGACTTAGATTATTACTTATAAAATGTACTGCATGTTTGAGTAACTGGAAATTTTCGTGGTGGAAAGAGTTTTATGAACTGCACTGGGAATAGGTTGGGCTACAGTTATGTTCATAAACATTAGGTCAATTTCTCCATGTTGAGCTTGTGCAGTGAATCTGTAACATTCCAATACTTATAGGTCATGTTTGGTCATACAACATGTACAAAACAATCTGAGATATTTTCTTTTTCTGAACTGCACAATTTTAAGGATCGTACCTACCAGCTATGGTTGCATTTTGCTTCTTTAGTATCCTCACACTGGATATTCTAAACAAGAAGTAAAATACCTAAATAATCAGCAGCAAACTAAAAGCTTGGCTTAATGCAGTACAAAGACTTAGATCCATAAGACGCGTTTTTCTAGGGTGTAAGATTTTAAAAAGCAGACTGAAATGTATTCTCCCTCTCTCCGTGTCAAAACTCTCAAATAAAATGTTTGGCAATATTCTAGAGAACACAGAGATAGTAGTTTTCACATTAAGAAATCCTTTTTATCTATTATAGCACTTGCCTTTTTTGAAATGACCTCATCTCATACACGTGATATTCTTTTTTGAACACCTTTACTGAAACATCACTTATGGCATAGGCAAACATGCATTTATACAAAAGAAAATAAATATTAACATGTTCCTAGTTACAAACATTACACTTTACACATTTTTCTTTTGTTATAACTATCAGCAATCCAGCATTACACACTGCTCAATTCCTGCCTTCCTTTCAACCTTACTCCTCCAAAACATTATTCTGCATGGATTCCACCCACAATTTCTGTTTTTTCTATGTAATTTGCTCTTACCCTTTTCTAATGATCCCACTTCCAGTTCTTTTCTCTCTGTTCCAATATTCAATATTTCAAATACAGTTGGTTTAGACTAATTCTGGTGGCTGCCAAAAAAAGTTATCTTATCATAACGCTCCATCTGTGTTGTCAATCTTCACATAATCCTTGAGAGTGGGTTAAGTTTTGACACTCAAAATAACAAATCCCACTTCATCAAAGCAGCGGAACAACGAAGATCTTCCCAGGATAAAGTACAGTTGTGTACACTTACCATGAACATAAATGTTAGTGTGTATTCACTGTTGCAGTCATCGCTTATGGGTTATTCCTGCTGGGTAGCCCTCGCCCGGCCCAAATACCAGAGTAAAGGATTTCCCCCTCCTGCGTTGGCTGCAGATCGCCTGAGACTGACGTCAGGTCATCAGTGCTATAAAGAGAGGCAGCCGACACCATTACATGAGTTTTTCTTGCCCCCAAAGACCTGAAGAAGGCCAACCTCGGTAAGACCATAAGAAAGATGGAGAAGAGAAAGGGGGAAAGGTGGGAGGGAAACAGAAAGTACAGTTGTGTACACTTACCATAAATGTAGATGTTCGAGTGTATTCACTGTTGCAGTCATCACATTTGGTTTATCTGCTTGCAGTAGCCCTCAGTTGGCCTGATTATCAAAGTCTTGGGTCCTGCATTGATTGCTGTCCTTTCTTCCATGATGTCAGGGGTATAAAGCATGCAGCCGAAGCCATTACATCAGTTTTTCTTGCCCCCGATGTCAGGTGCCCCCATAATGGGAAGCAATTATATATACAAGGTTACACCTCCAACAAAAAAGCAAATACACCAAAAAGCTTTAAGCACAGTAAGCAAGAATAGAGGTACAGCCAAAAGAAGTCAGGGGGCTGGAGGGAGGGTAACTAGGCGCCTAAGAGTGCGCTTATTGAAGCGAGCACAGGCGACACAGGCCGAGACGTCGTGGTCTGGGCCAAGGCAAAAAAGACAGTAAAAGTGGAAATCCTTATGAGGTATTTGTTTACCACAAGACAGACAATTGTTAACTTTTTCAGTAATTTCTGACATCGGCTGAGGCAAGAAAGGTCCCCAACGGGGTACTTAGCTTTGTTGATGACTTCGGATTCGAAGAATACAGGAGCTGACCGACCGGCACTTGCGAACTGCTTCTGCTTCGGGCACCGCGCGGCAAGAAAGACTGAAGAAAATGGCGTCGGCTGATGCTTATGTACTCCAGCCGTTCTGACGTCGGAGAGAAATGCGACATCAGCCGACGTCGGACCCAGACTTTGGAATCCGGCCGACCGAGGGCTGCCTGAGGCAGGACAACCCATATGTTATGACTGCAGTTGCATTCTTGAAGGACATCTAGGACTGCAACAATGAATACACTCGAACATCTACATTTATGGTAAGTGTACACAACTGTACTATGTTCTTCGTATTTCACTGTTGCAGTCATTACATTTGGGTAGATTCCCAAAGCTTAGGATGGAGGAGGAAATTCGATAGCATTAGGAAAACCTATAAGGCCCTGCAAGACTGCAGTGGCAAAGCCAGCTCTGGATTTAGAAAAGATTGGCAAATGGTAATGCTTGGTGAAGGTATGTACCGAACTCCAGGCAGCAGCTTCTAGGATGTCCCTAGTAGGGACACCTCTGAGAAAGGCTGCAGAGGTAGATGCAGCCCTGGTTGAATGCGGTCTTATCCCCTGTGGGGTAGGTTTTCCATGGTGCTTATAGCAAAAATTAATGCAATGGCCTTTCCATTTAGAAATGGTTTGCTTTGAAATGGCCTTCCCCTCTGACCCTGCAGCAAATGCAATCAGCATCTCTTCAGATTTCCTGAGAGGTTTAGTCCTGCCCAAATAAAATCTAAGTTGTCTGTGCACATCTACGGAGTGCAGTATTCATTCCCCTTTGTTCTGTGGATTAGGAAAGAAGGTTGGCAAATGAATGGACTGATTAAGGGCCACACAGGATACCACCTTGGCCATGAAGGAGGGATTGGTCCTGAGGGACACCCTGTCCGCATGAAAAATTAAAGGCTCCACTGCCATGAGGGCCTGTAATTCAGAACCCCTTCTTGCTGAAGTGATGGCTGAAAGGAAGGCTGTTTTCCAAGAAAGGAATTTCAACTCTGCATTTGCAGCTGGCTCAAAAGGAGGTAGAGTGAGTTTTTCCAATACAAAGTTAAGGTCCCAGGCTGGAGTAGGGGCTCTCCTGGATGGTCTTAAGTTTTTGGCCCCTCTGAGGAACTGCTTCAGCAGTGGATGAGAGAAGAGGGGTGGTTCTGTGTTGTAATAAGCTGAAATGGCTGAGTCATGAATTTTGATGGAGGAAAAGGAAAGGCCCTTGTGAAGCATCTTGGTTAAGTACTGAAGAATCTGAGATAAATTGGGTGCTGCTGTGCCCATCCCCTGAGTTTGGTTCCAGGAACAGAATCTTTTCCATTTTTCAGCATAGGGATTTCTAGTACTAGGCCTACTTGCCTCCAGAATGACATCCAACACTTGCTTACTGAGGGATGGTAACGGAGAGATCAGGTAATTAACCAGGCTGCCAAGGTTCAGGGTTTGAAGATGTGGGTGCAGAATCTGGCCCTCCTGCTGGGACAGCAGGGCAGGGGTCTGAGGCAGGTGCCATGGTGCCAGCAGTGACACTGTGCAAAAGGGGGTACCCAGTGTTGGCGTGGCTAGTCTGGTGCAATCAGTATCGTCCTTGGTTTGTCCTGTTTAATCTTTAGTAGTACTTTGGAGAGGAGAGGCAGAGGGGGAAAGGCATAAACTGATAGGTTTTTCCAGGTGAAGGACAGGGCCATCCACTTTCCAAGCTTGTTTGTGGGTAGTCCTTGTGCAGAATTTTTCCAACTGGTAGTTCTGGGGGGAGGCAAACAGGTCTATATCTGGGCTGCCCCATTTGTTTCTCAACATGTTGAATATCTTTGGTTCCAGTTTCCAGTCATGTGCGTCCATGAGATTTCTGCTTAGTTTGTCTGCCAGTGTATTTAGCTTTCCTAGGTTCATAAGTAGGTACTAGGCTATTGGCCCTAGGGCCTATACAAGCCGAGCCAATAAGGTACCCTGGCTTTTACCACCCAAGAAAAATTATTTTCCTCTGCCCCTGTCAAGCAGAACCACAGAAGTGATCCCTGGGGTGAATTTCCTATTACCCATCCTATCAGCAAGATTTTTCTTGAAGAGTGCTAATGAGGAGCTCTATTTGACACAGATAGGTAGTTTGTTCCAGAGTATGGGAAGTCTCTGGGACAGGAATTTATCCCTCCAGCATGTTCTGTTTATTGTGGTGACAAGGTTTAGGTCCCTAGAGTGTGTAGCTCGGAGGGATTGGGATTTCTTTAAGTGGAGCATGTCCAACAGCTCTTTGGTTTGACATGGCTTTGTATGTTAGGCAGAGACGGCCTCTGAGTAGGCGATATGCGATGGAGTAAAGCTGCAGCTTTTTTGAGTCAGTCTGTGTAAGGCATCTGTTTGAGGCCAGTAATCCTCTTTGTGAGTTATTTCTGCGGCCTTTCCAGTTGTTGTAGATATCTTGTGAGGTGCATACCAAAAGGGGCGTTGTACTCTATAATGGGTCTAATGAGTGATGAGTAGAGGGGAACAATGACCCCTTTTTTTCTGGATGACAAACCTTTTGTGATAAGGTGTGCCACATAGAAGGATTTCCTGACCACTGTGGAGATGTGATTACCAAAGGAGAGACTACTGTTCACCTGTGTCCCAAGGTCTCTTATCACACTTTCGATGTTAAGTAGACTACTGTCTATGTGGTAGTTCATGGGTACAGAGTTTTTACCAAAGGGGATGACAACGCACTTTTTGGCATTGAGCATGAGGCCATGGCTTTGACACCAGGCATCTGTCTCAGTGAGGCCCTTTTGTAGGATGTCCACATCGTTATGGCTCCTAGTTTGCAGTCATCTGCGAATTTAGTTAGCCAAAGACCTTCTGTGTTAGCCTGTACTTCAGAGAAGTAGATACCAAACAGGAGAGAACCCAGGACTGAACCCTGTGGTACTCCACTTGTCACTGGTCTGAAGTCTGATTTGGAGTCTGTTACTTTCACAGTGTGGGTTGTCAGTAAGCCAGTTGGCAACCTAGCTTGTGACATAGGGATTTATACCTAGTTTAGTGAGTTTATCCATAATTCCAGAGTGGGGGAATGGTGTTGAACGCCTTGGCGAGATCTAGATCCTTCCTAGCAGGAATTGAGCCTGCAGGTGCACTTGGTAGAACAAGGCTGTGTTCCACAGAGCCATGGCTGGTCTGCAGAGAGGGTATGAGTGGGTTCCCCCTGCTTGTTTATATACCACATAACAGTGGTGCTGTCCGTCTTTACCATTAATTGCCCTGGAAGAATGTGGTCCTTGAAGGCTGTCAGAGCATTCTGTACAGCTAACATTTCTTTCTGATGGATATGCAGGTGCATTTCACTTGGGTTCCATTTGCCCTGAATGCACTTCCCTGCCAAGTGAGCCCCCCACATGCATAGTCTGATGGGTCTGTTGTTAGGGTTTGGGTAGCAGGGGGTAGAGTGAATGGCAATCCATTGTTTTTGTAGCAGGCCTCTGCCCACCAAAGGAACTATATGTAGGCAAGGTATGATAGGAATCATTGCTTCTAGATCCTGAGAATGTTGACATCATAGGCTTTTTAGATACCATTGTAGTTTCCTCATATGCAGTCTTGCATATGGAATTAGGAGAATGCAGGAGGCAATGAACCCCAGAGCTTGCAGTATTTTCCTTGCAGATAGCTGGGTCTTTGTGGCCAGTAGTTTGAAATGGGCTGTCAAATTAACTTGTTTCTCTGGCGTGAGGAAAGCCATCTGGGAAGTTGTATTCCTGGGAGCAAGCTTGAACGCAATTTGTTGGCAGGGTACAAGATGTGATTTCTTTTCGTTTATGGTGTACCCCAGACAAGTTAGCAATTTCTGTGCAAACGCCAGATGATTCAATTGTATGTCCTGGCTTTCTGCCTGAATTAGACAATCGTCCAGGTATGGATATATTTGAATAGTTCTTTGCCTGCAAAATGCAATGACTGGAGCTAGGCACTTTGTGAATACCCTGGGCGCAGTAGATAAGCCAAAGGGCAGTGCAGAGAACTGATAGTGCATGTAGCCTGCTTTGAAACGTAGGTATTTTCTGCAAGATTCCCTTATCGGGATGTGCAGGTAGGCTTCCTTTAAATCCAGTGTTGCCAACCAGGCATGCCAAGCAGGGGAAGCAGCTGGTGAAGAGGTAGAATCTTGAATTTTGGGATCACCAAAAATGTGTTTACAATAGAGTGGTCCAAGATAGGACACCAGGAGTTGTCTTTTCTGGGCACCAGGAAAAGTCTTGAGTAAAAACCTTGTCTCCTTTCCTCTTTTGGAACAGGTTGAATAGCCCTGATGCTTAAGAGAGAGAGAATTTGCTTTTGAGTCACTGCTCACTGATTTGGGGGCAGATCTGGCGAAATGTTTGGGGTTGGTAAGGAGTGTAAGTGAAATCTGTATCCTTGGGGAAACTATATTTAAAACCCATTTGTCCTGGGTAATGAGTTCCCAATTTTGCATACCATACAAAATGCACCTGACAAAAATTTATTCTATGTATCTAAATATACATTGTTTTCTGTTAAGCAGGAGAGGTTATTGAAGGATTGTTAGCAAATACTTCAGAGGGAGTTTTTTTCCCCTTAAAGAAACAACATTGAGATTTTCTTATCTAAGGGGACGGGAACCTTAAAGACTTTGTGATTCACAGTACATATAAAAGACCTTTAGAAAAGAGGACAAAAGAACTAATGTTTAAAGGTACCAAACCCTGTGATAATTGTACAATTTGTGAACACATAGCACCAACATTTGATAATATGAATGGTCTAAAATTTGAAACAAAAGGCAGCTTTAATTGTAGAAGTGTGGGTGTTATTTACGCAATAACATGTCCATGTAAAATGTTCTATATAGGAGAAAGCAAAAGAAGTTTAGGTGATAGAGTGAAAGAACACAAAAGAGATGTTAAAAATAATAAAAGTATTAGTCCCATAGCAGAACATTTTAATGAAATGCATCAGGGAGATCTGAATAGTTTGCGAGTCACAGTATTGGAACAAGTTAAATTAAATTTTGCAAGTGAGGATACAATCAAATATTTACTGAGAAAGAAAGAGTCTGTTGTGGACTGAACAGAGTATGCAACTGGAAATGTTTTATTTAAAATACATACATTTTGTCTTTAATTTTTATTTTAATGGACAATGTCTCTAAGGTAACAACTGATTATTAATTGTATAATAGTAATCAAGTGATGTGGATAGTTTTTAACTATAAAAATTGTGTAGTTTTCAAATGAATTTACTCTGTAAAGGCTTATTTTGGCCGACGCACTAGGAGAATATGTTCGCTGTTTTTATATAACTGAAGTGAAAACGCTTGTATTAAACGACTGAGCTTTGAAATCAGTGGGCACAGTGGTTCCTGGTCTTTTTGTGGTGAATATATTTATAAACCCATTTGTCCTGGGTAATGAGTTCCCAATTTATTTGCCTGCAGGGCAATCTTTCCCCCTAAAGGAACAGTCAGTTGTGCAGGGCTTGGAAGATTTAAAGTTAAGTCATTGAGACAGTTTACTATGGGGGGAGTCTTACCACTCCCTGCTTTGAAAGTGGGGGCCCCCACTGCTTAGTCCTGTGAGTACCTTGGGACTGAAGCCTGGGTGTTCAGCTGGTTCTGGGTTTGGACTGAAAAGGCCTGGAAGAGGCAGGAAAGGACCAATTTTTAGATGGCCAATGCCTACTAAATCTGGGAGGCTGTACTTGCAGGAAATCTTTAACAGTTTGCATAGATTTAGCTTTTTCCTCCATCTTTTTAAGTACTACTTCTGCTTTGTTGCCAAACAGGTGGTCTTGGTTTAAGGGAGCATCCAGCAATTTAGCTTTAACATGATCTGGCAAAGAATGCTCCTTAAGCCAAGGATGCCCTCTAAGTACAGAACCACTAACAGCAGCCCTGCAAGATGCCTCTAGTAAATCAAAACCACATTGCAAAGTACGTTTCCGAACTTGTTCTGCAGAATGCATTAAATCCTGTAAATCTTTATTTTCAGCACAGTCAGGAATCAACATCATTTTCTGTTTAAGCAATCCAATAATATGCTGCTGATACTTTAACATATGAAACTGGCAGTTTAAGGCCCTAATGGCCAAGGATGCAGAAGTGTATACCGTCTTACCCCATCTATCCAGCACCCTGGAATCTCTATCAGAGGGGGTAGGATTTTTGGCAGTAGTAGTCTTAATTCCCTTGGGTTCCTGTAAAATGGTCTCAGGATCCGCAGTAGGATTTTTAAAGAGGAACTTGTGAGAGTCAGGAACCCTGTACTATCTATCAGGTTTACTGTAAGTAGGAGGTAAAGAGTCAGGGGCCATGCTAGATTCTGAAAAGGCATCATCAACAATGTCCAGTACAGGGGGGACAACTAAAAGCCTGTGTTGGGGCAGGCGTAAGAAGTCCCTGAGCCTCTTTTTAGAGTCAGAGTAATCCTGGCTTTCCCAGCGAAAATGCTCTTTAAGAGTGTGCAAGGTTTCACCAAAAGAGAAATCCTTTGGACGGGAAGCAGAGGGAATAAGAGTCCTCTGCATCAGAATCCTTATAGGTAGATACGGATAAATCTTGGTCATCAGAAGAAACAGAAATTTCAGAGTCCTGATCAGAAGAATCATAAGGAAACTCAGTCCTAGGTCTCTTAGAGGGGGAAGGGTGGCTTCCCCCGATTAGAGTAATAAGGTGTTCAGCCATTCTTATCATTTGTTTTTTAGGCATAGAGGCCTGACCATGCGGTCTGGGCATCGGTTTTCTAGGCATGGACCGAGTTTTAGGCCTTGAAGAAGGCGATGGCGTCGGTTTAATATGCAAGTCAGTAGGCCTGAATATACCCTAAGAAGCCAGT
Source organism: Protopterus annectens (assembly GCF_019279795.1). NCBI lineage: Eukaryota > Metazoa > Chordata > Ceratodontiformes > Protopteridae > Protopterus > Protopterus annectens. The sequence goes on along the minus strand of NC_056726.1, from coordinate 1,873,893,757 downwards.
GCCTGCACAGCGGCGCCGGACCACTCCAAGGTCGAGACATCCGCTAGTTCCACAGTTGAAGCATCTCGTGGCATACCGGACTCCAAATGGGTCTCAGTAGAGGCCTGCGAATCTGAAGTAGCGGGTATCAGGGGCTGCAAAAGTGCCTCACTGAGTACCGGCGAACTGGCGACTAGCTTAGGAGAAGCGTTGTCGGCAGCTTTGGACCTATGCGGTCTGTCTCTGTCTTTATCTTTGCGTTTTTTCAGAATGTCAGTAGTCGGATGGCTTACCGAAGCCATATCTGGATAATTGAACAGAGTACTAAAATATTTAGAAGCATAAATAGACAGACAATGAATAGTTCGTTGTTTAAATAAGGCACAAAACCGACAGCGAGGTACATCGTGGTCAGGGCCTAAGCAAGGAATGCAGTACGAATGAAAATCTTTATGAGGTATTTGCTTTCCACGAGAAATACAATTATTAACTTTTACTGGCATCGGTTTAGAGCAAGAAAAAGTTTCCCCAATGGGGTACTTGCTTAGTCGAAGACTTCAGTTCTGAAACTTGAAAACAAAAATTTCATGAGTCGGCCGACCGGCACTTGCGAACTGCTTCTGCTTCGGGCACCGCACAGCAAGAAAGACTGATGTAATGGTGTCGGATGCATGCTTCATACTCCTGACTACCTGACGCCATGGAAGATGAGACAGCAACCAATGCAGGACCCAAGACTGAGGGCTACTGCAAGTAGATAACCCAAATGTGATGACTGCAACAGTGAAACACGAAGAACATCTGCAACAGTAAATACACTCGAACATCTACATTTATGGTAAGTGTACACAACTGTATTATGTTCTTCGTGTTTCACTGTTGCAGTCATCACTTGTGGGAAGATTCCCAAAACTGAAAGGTAGGGTGGTAGGAATGCAGTGAAGGAGCTGGAGAATAGGTCTGTATTGCTTTAAATGGAAGCTACAATGCCCTGCAGGACTGCTGAAGCAAAATCTGCCCTGGATTTGGAAAAAATAGCCAGCTGGTAGTGTTTTGTGAAGGTGTGGACAGATGTCCAGGTGGCAGCTTCTAAAATGTCCCTGGTAGGGACGCCTCTGAGAAAGGCAGTGGAAGTTGATGCTGCCCTGGTAGAATGGGTTCTGACTGATTTGGCAGATACCTTTCCATGAAGAGAGTAGCAGAAATGGATGCAGTGTGATAGCCATTTGGAAATTCCCTGTTTGGATATAGGTTTCCCGTCTGCCCCAGGGGCGAAGCTGAGAAGCAGTTGGTCAGTCTTTCTGAAAGACTTGGTTCTGTCTAGGTAGTATCTAAGCTGCCTGTGCACATCTAAAGTGTGGAGAATTCTTTCCCCCCATATTGTGGGTTTGGAAAGAAGGTAGGGAGATGGATGGCCTGATTAAGAGCCACATCAGACATCACCTTAGGCATAAAGGAGGGGTTTGTCCTACGGGATACCTTGTCTGGGAAGGAAAATAATGAAAGGTTCAATGGCCATGAGAGCCTGTAGTTCAGAAACTCCTCTGGCTGAGGTTATGGCCAACAGGAAGGCAGTCTTCCAAGAGAAGTACTTCACTTCTGCTGAGGCAGCTGGTTCAAAAGGGGGGTAAGGTCAATTTTTCGAGGACAAAGTTCAAATCCCATGCTGGGGTGTGTGGCCTCCTAGGTCGTCTAATGTGTGATACCCCTCTAAGGAACTGTTTTAACTGGGGATGGGAGAATAGAGGTTGCTCTGCTAGAGAATGAGCAGAGATAGCTGAGGCATGGATTTTGATAGAGGAGTAAGACAATCCCTTTTACATGAGCTCTGCTAGGTAGTCCAGAACCAAGGTGAGAGAGGCATGGGCACTAGTTTCACGGTTTATACTATCATATTTCCGAATCAAACTCCGTCGACTGCACTTTTGTCGAACACGGAAATTCGAAAACGGTAATGTCAAACACCAAAAGCCAACCTAAGAATGGGTTTTAACATGGGTCGAGATAGGGGAGAGACTTGTAGTTTGGCAATAACAGTGAACACCTATCTTGACCCATGTTAAAACCGTTCCTAGGTTGGCTTTTGGTGTTCGACATTACCGTTTTCAAATTTCCGTGTTCGACAAAAGTGCAGTCGACAGAGTTCGATTCGGAAATAGGATAGTAAACCGATTTCACCCTTATTTTCACACCATGCAGTAAATCTTTTCCATTTTGCAGAATAAGATTGTCTGGTATTGGGCCTTCTTGCCTCTTTAATAATATGAATGACCTGTACTCAGTAATGGCCTGTTATCCGCCTCTGGGGTATAAGCTATGCGGATAGGCTGAGTGTGTGAAGATTTGGGTACAGTACTGACCCTTTTTCTTGGGTTAGCATGTTTTCTCTGAGAGGCAGGCTAATGGCTAATTCCTTGGTTAGGCTGAGGAGTAAGGGGTACCAGTGCTGTCTCGGCCAGTTTGGGGAAATAAGGATAGCCCTTGGCCCTTCCTCCCTGATCTTTAGAAGTACCCTGGGAATTAGTGGTAAGGGAGGGTAAGCGTATACAAAAACGTTGGATCAGTGAAAGGAGAGAGCATCCACCTTCCATGCTTGTGTGGAGCAAAAACCTGTTAAGCTGCCTGTTTTGAAATGTAGCAAAGAGGTCTACCTCTGGTAATCCCCAGAGGTGTATGATGTAGCGGAAGGTGCCCTTGTGTAGCTGCCACTCTCGTGTGGGTTCCAGACACTCCTGCTGAGGTGGTCTGCCAGGGTGCTGTGCTCCCCTGGAATGTACTGGGCTCTCAAATGCAGATATGAAGAAAATCGAGCTGCAGATAATCCAAAAAAAAATCACACAAAATTGTTGAGAACAAAACTTTATAAAACGCAAAGCTTTCGGGAATAACCCTTTCTCAATACTGAATCAGTATTGAGAAAGGGTTATTCCCGAAAGCTTTACATTTTATAAAGTTTTGTTCTCAACAATTTTGTGTGATTCTCTCAAATGCAGACCCATCACTGAAGCTGTCTGCCAGATAAGCTTACCTGGGCAGTGCAAGGGGTATGAGTGTGTTCCCCGTTTATGTACCACATAACTGTGGTGTTGTCAGTCTTGATCAGGAGAACTCCTGGTCTGAGGTGGCTCCTGAATGCTATTATAGCTTTGTGTACCACCAGCAATTCCTTCATGTTGATGTGGAAGGGAAAGTCTCCCTGATTCCAGGTGCCCTGAGTGCACGTCTCCTAGATGAGCACCCCAAGGCTGTGTCTGAGGCGTCGGTGGTGATGGTCTGGCCTTGGGGAATGGTAATAAAGGGTAGCCCCCTGTTCTGGGTACAAGCTTCTGCCCACTGTAAAAATTCCTTCTTTAACCAGGGGATCAGAGGCAGCTGGTGTTCCAGTGACCGTGAATGTTGGCTCCATAGGTTCTTGAGATACCATTGTATTTTCTAATGTGGAGCCTTGCTAAACGCACCAGAAGGATGCAGGAAGCCATGTACCCAAACGCTTGCAGGAACTTCCTTGCTGAGAAATGTGTCCTGCAAGCTAGCTGAGAAAAGTAGAGTGGGAGAAAGCTCTGTTTCTCTGCAGAGAGGAATGCACTTTGGGCAGATGTGTCCAGGAGGGCTCCTAGGAAGGTTATCGGTCTTGTGGGTTGGAAATGGGATTTTTCCCTGTTGATGGTAAATCCCAGAGAGGTTAGGAGAGTTTGGACAAAGGAAAGGTCTTGCAGGAGTTTTTCCTTGGTGTCTGCCTGAATGAGGTAGTCGTCCAGATAGGGGTAAATCTGGATTGCTTGCTGTCTGCAAAAGGTAATGACCGGAGTAAGGCACTTGGTGAAGACTCTGGGAGCAGTAGATAAGCCAAAGGGCAAAGCAGAGAATTTAAAGTGCTCTGAGCCTGCTCTGAAATGTAGGAAATTGCTGAAGGAGTCCCTGATGGGGATATGGAGGTAGGCGTGTTTGAGATCTATGGTCACTAGCCAGGCATCTGGAACCAACATAGGCAATAGGTTTTGAAGGGTCAGCATTTTGACTTTTGGCACTTGGAGGGACAGATTAAATGTGGACAGGTCTAGAACAGGGCACCAGGTGCCCTCTTTTCTGGGTACCAGGAACAGCCTCGAGTAGAAACCTTTTCCTGCTTGTTCCTCTGGCACTGGTTCCACTGATCCCTGAGCACAGAGTTTTTGAATTTGGTGGATGGCCTCTGCTCTTTGGTTTGCAGGTAAGTCTGGGAATCCTGAAAATCTTGGTCTTTCTTTGAAAGTGAATCTGTACCCCTTTGAAATGTTTAGTATCCACCAATCTGTTGTGATGGTTTGCCACTTGTCTAAGAATAGGGACAGCCTTCCTCCTAGTCTGGTGGGGGAGGTAGAGGGGAAGTCATTGTAGGTCCTTGGAGTAAGGGGTAGATTTAGAACTCGCTTGCCTAGGCGTGGTAGAGGACCACTGCCTGGGCCTTTGCTGCTGCTGTCTGGAGGGCCAATCTCTGTGCCCTTTCCTAGGCAGTGGTTTGGGTTGGGCAGGAAAGGACCAGTGTTTTGTTGGAAAGTTCCTGCTGAATCTGAAAGGCTCTACTTATAGGAAGTCTTTGACTGTCTGCACAGACTTAGCCTTGTCTTCCATTTTTTTAATGACTTCCTCTGCTTTTGGGCCGAAGAGTAGTTCCCTATCCAAGGGGGCATCCAAAAGTTTAGATTTGACCTAGTCAGGCATAGGCTGCTCTCTCAGGTACGCATGCCTTCTGAAGACTGATCCTGAAACTGCAGCTCTGCTAGCGGCTTCAAGAGCATCACATCTGCAGTGCAGGGAATGCTTTGCCACTTCAAAGCTGGAGAGGATCAAATCTAATTCTCTGGAAGTATTACTCTCTGGTAAGGTGGAAAGTTTTTGCTTTATTAATTCCAGTGAGTTTTATTGAAATCTGAGCATGTGAAATTGGCAATTGTGGGCTCTAATGGCTAAGGTAGCCAAAGTGTAGACCTTTTTGCCCCATCGGTCTAAGGCTCTGCTCTCCTTGTCAAAGGGTACTGGGTTTTTGGAGGAGCTGCTCCTAGCCCCTTTGGGTCCCTGGGTAATGACTTCTGGGTCAGCTGCAGGGTTCTTAAACAGATACCTGTGGGAGTCAGGTACCCTGTAGTATCAGTCAGGTTTTCTGGGTGCAGGATGTAGGGCATCAGGGAAGATGCTAGACTCCAGGAAGATCTCTTCCACCACATCCAGGATGGGTGGGGAATGGCTTTCAGGCTTGTGTTGAGGTACGTCCAGGAACTCCCTGAGCCTCTTCTTTGATTGAGGGTAGTCCTGGGCCTCCCAATGAAAATGCTCCCTGAGTGAATTTAAGGTTTCCACAAAAGAGAGGTCCTCGGGGGTGGGGGTGGGGGGTTGAAGGAATGGATTCCTCAGCATCTGAATCCTCAAAGGCTGTCAGGCCTGTTGTTCAGTGTCTGAGTCTAGAAATTCAGAGTCCTCAGAGCACTTTAAGTGAATGATCCCTTTTTCTTTTGGCTGGGGTAGCTGAAGTAGGCTGGTTACCCCTGACGAGGGTAATTAAATCTTCAGCCATTCTAAGTAACTGTTGAGACTGGGCAGGTTGGTTGGGAGGAAACTGGTGGCTGGGCACGGAGGAAGGGGCTCTTCTAGGACTGCCAATGGTCTTAGGCCTCAGAGATTTGATGGGTCTAGTGGTTTTTGCTGGTGGCATGGCTGTTGGTTTTGGCCTGGCATCAGTCATCCGGAAAGCCTCCTCGGAAGCCAGTGCCTGCAAAGTGGCTCCGGACCTAACCGAGGTGCTAGCGACTCTCAAAACAGTCAAAGGAGCCTGATCCAGTGGCATACAGGACTTCAGAAGGGTCTCGGTAAAGGTCTGTGATGGCTCTACAGCTGTCGTCAGGGGCTGCAAATGCACCTCACTGAGTTCCGCTCAACTATTGGAAGGTAGGCTGGCTGACTTATGATTAGTGTCGTCTGTGGGCCTAACCTTCTGAGGTCTCTCTCTCTCCTTATCTTTTCTCTTTTTGGGAATTTTAGCAGTTGATTGACTGACGGATGTCATTTCACATGAGTAACTAACCTCCCTAAAATGCCTAACTGCAAAACCAACTCTCTTATGGATGGTCCTAGCATTAAATAAGGCACAGCGACAGCTGGGGATGTCATGGTCTGGGCCTAGACAAGTTATGAAAGTCTCAGTGTAGTATTTGTTTTCCACAACGGAGACAGTTATTTACTTTTTCGGACATCGGTTAAGTGCAAGAAAAAGGATCCCCAATGGGGCACTTAGCTTTAGTAATATTCTTCCTCACTCTGACAACAGGAGACCAATGCACTTGAAAACTGGTTCTGGTTCCACGGCAAGAAAGACTGATGTAATGGCATCGGCTGCCTCTCTTTCTAGCACTGACAAACTGGCATCAGTCTCAGGCGACCTACAGCCGACACAGGAGGGAAATCCTTTACTCTGGTATTCGGGCCAGCCGAGGGCTACCCAGCAAGGATAACCCACAAGTGATTACTGCAACAGTGAAACATGAAGAATATCCTGTTGTGCAAGATGGTGAACTTTGCCCTTTTCCCAACTATAGTGTGATCTCGGAGTTGGTATATTTATTTGGGGGGGGGGGGGTGTAACCTGCTACCTGGGTGGGTTAGGGATGGTGCAGTTTGAGTTTTTTTTTTTTTGGGGGGGGGGGGGTAAGTGGTTACTTACCCTGGGTAGATCTTCGTTGTTCTGCTGGTCCGATGATGTGGGATTTCGATATTTTCAGTGCTGACAAACCGGGATTGGATAACATGGGATTTCGACAAAGTAAAGTAGATCTGTCTAGGCAACTCAGATCCTGTACCCCAGCTCAAAAAATCATTTCCTTACTAACACCCATTTGCTCACCTAATATTTCTGACAGAGTATTCTGCATAGAATTTTTGAAGTCTGCAAACTCATTACACTCCTAAAACATATGTTCCCAGTTGCCTACTTCTTCCCCATCACACCTCCAATATTTGCTATATAACCGAGGAAAAATTTCTTTCGAGTCTGCTTGGGGTATAAAAATACCTACATAAACATTTGCAAGCAAAAATCCTAAATCTTCTGGACTTTGTTGTATACTTGGGAGCATTACACAAGTCCACCAATTGCTTCCTTGTGAATTGTTTATCCAGTCTCTCTTCCCAATCTTTTCTACCCTCCTCTGATTGACTCCTACAGTAACTGTGCAATACTTTATATGCTCTACTAATTATCCCTTACAGCAGCAGCTTCTGTTACATATTCAACTAAAAACTCTACAAGGGCAGGTCTTTCACTTAGGATCCCCCTGTCTTTTTCTCTTTGCCTATACTCTAATATCAATTCCTGATATGGAAGGCAGTCTGTAACCTGCAGTCCAAATGTCTTCTTAGCCTCTTTTCATTCTATTACCTTTCTCTCTCTGGTTATTTGCTCCCAGTACCTTGGTTCCTTTGACAGTTTTCTCCAATAAATTCCAACCCCCTCTTGCCTGTACTCTGTACCCCTAACTACAGTCATCCCTTTCGGCAAAATCTTTCTCTACATTTGGGTCGGCTTAGTTCCAGAATATTTTCTGCTACTTTATGATACTCTGTATAGCTGTTGCTCTCCTTAAGGACATGCATCTAAAATCTTACTCTCTCACTGCTTGAACTTCCCCTGTTTCAACATCATCCCTACCTGCTTTGGATTACAGCTTTCTGCTTGTGTTATGTATATGAGCCTTAACTGTGCAGCTCTAAAATATCCCTTCAAATCAAATAATCCTGATCACCTTGTTCTGTTGGACATATCAACTTATCCCACTTGATCCTTGCCCTCTTCCCCTCCAAGATAAATTCCTTCAACTCTTTATTATTGTCCACAACGTCTTATCTAACTGATAAAAACATGCCCGACCTATATATAAAACGAAAGGGACTAAATATTTTCACTTCTTGTATCCTCCTATCCATAAACATGAGCATCCAGTTTCAGTTTTTGTATTATCCTTTGTTTCATCTCTTCCCACATATCCTTGGCTGCCACAACAGAATCCTTTTTAATCCATACTCCTAAATACTTCATTTTATCATGTCCCCATAAATATGGGTATTGCTGGACCACTTTATGTGTGGGTACATGGTATACTGCTATAGCCTTTGTTTTATCTTCATTAGTTTTATATCTCTAAAAGACGTGAAACAGTCTCAAAATGTTCCACAACACTGACATGTCCTTTACTGATTTTATTATATACAAAATATCATCTATAGATAAAGCCAACTTTTCTTGATTATCACACCAATTATGTCCTAGAATTTCTGAATCCCTTATTTTCTTTGCAATTTGCCTCTAAATATAAAGCAAATAAAGGGGGAAAACAGAACACCCTACCTGTATCCTCTGATCTGAAACAACTTGTCAGAAGGGAACTCTCCTAGTTTAATTTTTGCCTCCATTCCCCCACATATCCTCCTAATTTCACCTTATTATTGCATCAAGGAATACAAATGATTCTGTTACCCTACTGATAAAAACCCAGCTTACTTTGTCAAATGCTTTCTCTGCATCAAGATTCATCAACAGCAGTGGTATTTTCTTACACTATGCTTCCCCCGGATCGTCATTGTTCTGTTAATGTCGTCAAATATTTGTCTCCCCTCCACAAAATCACATTGATCCATCTCTATCAATTCTGACATCAACTTTGCCATTCATTTAGGTATTATACACAAGCACTTTGTAATCATGGTTTAGAATTGAAATGGGCCTATATGAAGCTGGATCTGATGGGTCTTTACCATCGTTAGGTATAACATCCACCACAGCTTTATTACAGGATTTTGGTGTGTCCTTTCCTTTTAAAATACTGTTAAAACAAAACATTCCAGATCTTTATAACTTTCTTCACTCCCAACATCCAAACTTCCACAGGAATACATCCACTCCTGGGTACTTTCCTACAGATTGAGTGTACATGACAATTTTTATCTCATCTCCTGTTAATTCTTGAGCCTCATCTACCCCTAACCTTGGCATGGTTAAATATTTCTATTCTTGCTCCTTCTCGATTTCCACATTTCTCTGCTTTAGACAAATTTTCATAACATTTCTGAAATACCTCTAATAACTCTACATGATCTCTGGTTATTTTTCTTATGGGCTTCAACCCTTTATACCATCTGTTGCCCAATTCATTGTGCTAGAAGTTTTTGTGCTCTGGGGTTATGCATTGCATCCCATGATGGTCATGTGATGGGGATGTGAGATTTGGCAAGCCCCATCTGCCAACTACATGACTTGACTACAACTGTTAATAAAGTCACTTGGTCAGATCGGTATCAAGATATACAAAGGTGACTTCTTTAACTCTGAGTACCTGGTCATTCACTAAATGCTTAAAATCTTTACAAATCTCGTCTCTTCTATGTTGAAGCTGTATTCTGATTACTGAGAAATGTACCAAGAAGCCTAACAAATAAAACATTTTAAGTAAGCATAAAACTTCCAGCAAGGATAACTGTACCCTTGTCACGAGCCTTTAAAAACTAATTTCATGTTTCCAACAGTCATAACTGCAAATATGAAACACAGTATAACACTGTTTAAGGTCTAAAAAAAAAGTATTTCTTATCATTAAATCAACAAATAGTAGTTACCTTGTTATATCTTCTGTCAACTGAGCAGGATCGGGAGGATAAAACTTCACACTGAAGGCAAAGTTCCAAGATCCGCCTACAACTAAACACAAACACAATCATACTAAGTTTCCTTATTTAATATAGAGCTAAATATATAACATATCGCACCCTGCATTTTGATGTTACAATGATGTTCAGTATCACCCTGTTGATCCAGGTGAAGGTAAACTGGTCTAAAAATAATTGCCAAAAACATGACATTTATTTAATTTCATTATATTTACACTATATACAGAACATGAACAAATCCCTATTCATGGGAGAAAGCTCGAAGCACCATATTAACCACTTATGACAGAAAGATAATGAGCAAAGCACACCATTAAAAACTATGTTGTAAATATATCAATAGGATGCAAATGTTTTATTTACATTATCTACATTCATTTTATTAAAGTAGGTAACTTCTCCAATTCTGTGCAATTTCAAACAGATATAAAGGTAGTTACTACACTTGCAGCTGCCCTCAAGCATTGTCTGGTTAAGGGACTTGCTCAAGGTCACCACAGTAAACAAATGAGGGCTGGCAGAATCAAACACTCTACCACAGGAATTGCAGCTTACAAACCTGTTGCTCTGCTTCAGCTGCTAGACATTATGACTTTAAGTAAAGGGATGCAAAAGCCTATGCCTCTGCCATGGAGAATGTGCTCCCAACCATAGTTTTCAATCTTCCATCTCCAAAATGAGGAACACTCACCTTCATAATGTGGAACAAATGGGCAAAATGTGGAACACATACTAATGGCTTACTAACAACTTTAACTAGGAAGGTCATAGGATGGTTAAAATATGCTGGTTTTACTTATAAAGAAGATCCCTTAATGAATTAATATGATTAATTTCTATTTACCATGGATTTTACTTAAAAAAATTCCTAACACTGAATGTGTGACAGACTCTTTCAATGTGGAACTTCGAGGAACAAGAACTTTTTAAGACCCCAAATGAGGTACGTTCCTCGTAATGAGGTACACTTGAGAGGTATCGTTAACACAGCTTCTTCTAATAAAATGTTTTGTGTTTTGAAGAAGCAGTTTGTTGTTTAAGAAAGATTCAAACATTCCATAAACTTCACTTGCCTTATTCAATTCAAGAAAATAAAATAAAGGATCATTAGAAAATACACTGTAATTGCCTAGTCTGTTACTACTAGATCATGTATACTTTGGATTGTTCTGCCTCGAGTATAATCTTGCCTCTTAGTTACTAATTGTTCCTTTTATCTTTTTCTTTCCTCTTTTTTTTTTTTTTTTTTGCCATATGGCTTAGGTACTGGCTGAAAAGGGTCTTGTACCAGCCCACCCACCTAGCCATCAAACATTTAATACTATACAACTGCTAATTTTTCAGGGATGACCCAGGAGCACTTAACTGCTTAAGTGATTCATTCACAGAGTTGCACAATGTCTAGTGGATTGAGGGAATGATATCTTAGGCTTCAGGTGAAACCTCTTAGTCTTAGTCACCCTTACCTTTAATACTCAAACCAAGACTGCCAGAAAGAGTAACAACTATAAATAAAAATAAAATGCTGTATTCCTTCAGGCAGTTAATGACATCTCTACATTATGGCATTTTCCAGCATATATAAAACAAGTACTTCTGATGATGCCGTAAAGGATCCAAGAGATCTTTAAAATACCATCTTCAGCACCTTGACTAATGTCATAACGTAGGTCAAATACATGGCCTAATGCACTAAGTATTATGCTTTGTTGTTTCATGCAAGAGTATGTTTCAAACTAAACCATGACAATGTTGACACAGTGAATAACTTATTTTACTATGCTTAAGCATAGTACTGCATCACACAGATGCCTGAGGTCAGTGAAATGATTATGAGCGGGCAGGGAAATGGAAATAGGGATGGCAGACAAATGTGTTAGAGAACTACATTTCTACACGTAAAGCCATTACAACATGTCATGCAACCCAATAATCTAAAGTGTTAAGGAAGGAAAATAAATCTCATGAAAATTCAGACAAGCTCATAGCTTAAATCAAAGTACAGTTGTGTACACTTAACATAAATGTAGTTGTTCGAGTGTATTCACTGTTGCAGTCATCACATTTGGGTTATCTGCCTGCAGATAGCCCTCAGCCTGCCTGAATATCAGAGTCTTCAGATTACTGCTTCAGATGCCGTCGCTTCTTCCTTGACGTCAGGGGTATAAAACATGCAGCCGACACCATTACATCGTTTTTTTCTTGCCCCAGATGTCAGGTGCCCCCACAATAGGAAGCAATTATATGGTATGGTACACCCCCAGCAAAAAGCAAATACACATGATATAATATATGCCAAACAAGGAAAGGTAGAGCCAAGAGAAGTCGGGGGGGGGGGGCTGGAAGGAGGGTAACCAGGACTGCAAAAGTGAATACACTCGAACATCTACATTTATGGTAAGTGTACACAACTGTACTATGTTCTTCATGTTTCACTGTTGCAGTCATCACATTTGGGTTGATTCTCAAAGTTAAGGAAGGAAGGAGGAAGTTAAAGAGCATTAGGGCCAGCTATTAATCTCTGCAGGACTGCAGTGGCAAATCCAGCTCTGGATTTAGAAAAGATAGGCAAGTGGAAATGTTTGGTGAAGGTATGTACAGAGCTCCAGGTAGCAGCTTCTAGGATGTCCCTGGTAGGGACTAGTCTCATAAATGCCGCAGAGGTAGATGCAGCCCTGGTGGAATGTGATCTTATTCCCTGTGGGGTAGGTTTTCCATGGTGCTTGTAGTAGAAATGAATGCAATGGGCTATCCATTTGGAAATACTTTGCTTTGAAATAGCCTTCCCCTTTGTCCCTGCAGCAAAGCTAACTAGTAGCTGTTCAATTCTATTTGGACAGGGCTAAGCCTACGTAGTATGTGCACGTCCAGAGAGTGCAGTATTCGTTCCCCTTTGTTTTGTGGATTAGGGAAAAAAGTAGGCAAATGAATGGACTGATTTAGGGCCACAGAAGACACCACTTTGGGCATAAAGGAAGGATTAGTCCTGAGAGAAACTCTGTCCGCATGGAAGATAATGAAGTGTTCCACTGCCATGAGGGTCTGTAATTCAGACACTCTTCTAGCTGAAGTAATGGCTAGAAGGAAGGCTGTTTTCCAGGAAAGGCATTTCAACTCTGCTGTAGCAGCTGGCTCAAAAGGGGGAAGAGTGAGATTTCCCCATACAAAGTTAAGGTCCCAGTGTGTAAGCTCACCTGGGGGGGGGGGTCTTAAATTTTTGGCCCCTCTAAGGAATTGCTTTAGCAAGGGGTGAGAGAAGAGGGGTGGCTCAGTATTATAATGTGTTGAAATGGCAGAGGCATGAATTTTAATTGACGAGAAGGATAGGCCCTTGTGGAGCATTTCTGTTAAGTACTGTAGAATATGAGGTAAGCTGGGCAGCACTGTGCCCATCCCCTGAGCTAGGCTCCATGAACAGTTTCTTTTCCACTTTTTAGCATAGGATTTTCTAGTACTAGGCCTCCTTGCCTCCAGAATGACATCCAGTACCTGCTTACTGAGGGATGCTAGCAGATAGCTGAAGGAATTAGCCAGGCTGCAAGGTTCAGGGTTTGAAGCTGAGGGTGCAGAATCTGGCCCGCCTGCTGGAACAGCAGGGAAAGGGTCCGAAGCAGGTGCCATGATTGTAGCAGTGTCATACTGCGCAAGAGGGGGTACCAGTGCTGGCGTGGCCAGTCTGGTACAATCAGTATTGTCCTTGGCTTATACTGTTTGATCTTTAGTAGAACCTTCGAGAGGAGAGGCAGAGGGGAAAGGCATAAACTGAGAGGCTTTCCCAGTTGAAGGACAGGGCATCCACTTTCCAAGCTTGGCTGTGGGGAGTTCTTGTGCAGAACTTGTGCAATCGGTAGTTTTGAGGGGAGGCAAACAGGTCTACCTCTGGAGTCTCCCATTTGTTCCTCAAGAGGTTGAATATTTTGGGTTCTAGTTTCCATTCTTGTGGGTCCATGAGATTTCTGCTTAGGTCGTCTGCCAGTGAATTTAGTTTGTCTGGCAGTAATTGAGCTTGCAGGTGTACTTGGTAGCTCAAGGCTGTGTTCCACAGAGCCATGGCTAGTCTACAGAGAGGGTACGAGTGGGTTCCCCGTGCTTGTTTATGTACCACATAATTGTGGTGTTGTCTGTCTTTACCAATAGTTATCCTGTAAGAATACGGTCTTTGAAGGCTGTCGGAGCATTCTGTACAGCTAACATTTCTTTTTGATTGATATGCAGGTGCATCTGTCTCGGGTTCCATCTGCCCTGAATGCACTGCCTTGCCATGTGTGCCCCCCATGCATAGTCTGATGCGTCTGTTAGGGTTTGGGTGGCAGGGGGTAGAGTGAAAGGGAGTCTCTTGCTGTGGTAGCAGGCCTCTGCCCACCAAAGGAACTCTGTCTTCATACAAGGAATAATAGAAATCATTGTTTCCAGGTCCTGAGAATGTTGACTTAGATACCACTGGAGTTTCTCATATGCAGTCTTGCATATGGAATTAGTAAAATGTAAGAGGCCATGAACCCCAGGACTTACAGTATTTTCCTTGCAGATAGCTGGGGTTTTGTGGTCAATAGTTTGAAGTAGGTTGCCAAATAAACTTGTTTCTCCGGAGTGAGGAATGCCATCTGGGAAGCTGTGTTCAAGTTTGCTCCCAGGAATACAATCTGTTGGCAGGGTACTAGGTGAGATTTATTTTCGTTGACAGTGTACCCCAGAGAGGTTAGAAGTTTCTTTACGAATGCCAGGTGCTGTAATAGCAAGTCCTGTCTTTCTGCCTGAATAAGACAATCGTCCAAGTATGGGTAAATCTGAATATTTCTCTGCCTGCAAAATGCAATGGCTGGAGCGAGACACTTTGTGAATACCCTAGGCATAGTTGATAAGCCAAAGGAAGTGCAGACAAGTGATAGTGCTTGGAGCCTGCCCTGAAGCGTAGGTATTTCCTGCAAGATCCCCTTTATTGGGACGTGCAGGTAAGCTTTCTTTAAGTCTAGAGCTGCCAGCCAGGCATCCTTGGTTAGCATGGGAAGAAGCTGTTGCAGTTTTAGCATTTTGAATTTTGGAACTACCAGAAAGATGTTGAGAATAGAGAGGTCCAGGATAGAACTCCAGGAGTTGTCTTTTCTGGGTACCAGGAAAAAGTCTTGAATAAAAACCTTGTCCCCTTTGTTCTGCTGGGACAGGTTGAATAGCTCTGATATTGAGAAGAGAGAGAACTTGCTGTTGGGCCTCCACCCACTGATTTGGGGGTAGGTCTGGCCAACCATTTCTGGTTGGTAGTGTGTGGAACTGGAATCTGTATTCTTGGGAAACTGTTCAAAACCCATTTGTCCTGGGTAATGAGTTCCCAGTTTTTTGCATGCAGGGAGATTTTTTCCTCCTAAGGGAGCAGGTAGTTGAGAAGGGCTTGGAAGGGTTAAGGTTAAGTCATTGTGCCATTTTTCTGTAGGGGATGGCTTACTACTCCCTGCTTTGGAAGTGGGAGCCCCCCACTGTTTAGGTCTGTGCATAGCCTGAGACTGTAGCCTAGGTGGCCTGCTGTTCCTGGGTTTGGTCTGAGAAGGCCTAGAAGGGACTGGAAAGGACCAGTTCTTTGAAGGCCAATGCCTACTGAATCTGGGAGGCTGCACTTGTAGGAAATCTTTTAACAGTTTGAACAGATTTAGCTTTTTCCTCCATCCTTTTGAGTACTACTTCCGCTTTGTTGCCAAAAAGGCGGTCTTGGTTCAAGGAAGCATCCAGTAATTTAGCTTTTACATGATCTGGCAAGTTTTGTTCCTTAAGCCAAGCATGCCTTTTAATTACAGAACCAGTGATAGCAGCCCTACAAGATGCTTCTAAAGCATCAAAACCACACTGCAAATTATGTTTACCAACTTGTTCTGCAGAATGCATTAAATCCTGCAATTCTTTGTGTTCAGTACAGTCAGGAATCAACATTTTCTGTTTAAGTAGCCACATAACATGCTGCTCAAACTAACATATGAAACTGGCAATTTAAAGCCCTCATGGCAAAAGTAGCAGAAGTGTATACCTTCTTACCCCATCTACAGAATCCAAGTGTTGCGAGGAAAAAAAAAAAAAACGGTAAAATAAAGTTACTGTGCTATCTTCTCAAGCAACTGAATGAGGAAACACAGTAAATGACGGCTACAGCCAGACGTTTATTGAAACAACCAGAAATAAAAAATACATATATCAAGAGTTAAGCGCTTTCACCTATCAATTGTAGGCTTCATCAGAACTCATTCATTTTGATATTACGTCATTTTAAATAACCTTTTTGGCGCGAAACTGTACAAACATTTCCTTTTTGCTTAAAGTTGTACTGTGCCAATATTTTAAATCAACAAATGAATTTAATCAGTGAAACTTAAAATCAAATAAATATTATAAATGTTATATGCTATCACACACAGCATTACCTCGTCTGTACTTATACTGTATATGTCCTTTGTGACAACAAAGGTTTTAAATAGACGAAATATGCAACATTTAAATTTACAAAACAGTTCATATACTATACAAATCACTAATGGTTGCAAAATTCCATAAATAAAATCGAAAATTCATTAAAAGCTCTGTTGTTGAAAACCAACAGTAAATTTATATATTGTTTGTGAATATTTAATGTTAAAAAATTAGTGTTAAAAAATTCATTATAAAAAATAAATATAAATATAAAATCTATAAAAATTGCTATACTATATAAATATATGAAATTAATATAAGTGTGAATGTAATATAGGGAAATAATGTGCAAAATTGTGTGTAAGTATTCAACTCCTGCTAATACACTTGTTGATATTCATATCTGTATACTATAAATATATTTTTTTATAAAATACATAAATTAATACATTATAATAAATATGTGTATAAGTTAATTAATTCATTTCACTAATAAATAATATTAACTAAGACAAAATGTGGGTATGAATTGTACAAGAAAATAGCTTTCAGTATTTAAAATTAGTGTTTAAAATAAAATATTTAAAATTAATTGTGTTGAGGAAAACTACATATGTCACATTATCTAGTCAACAAGGGTTTTACGGCAATAGTGTCATTCAGTCCTGGTGATGTAGCAGCATCAGTATATAGCTGCCACCATATCTCTTTGTAGCTTAATACATCCTTAATATTGCCCCCTTTGGGATCTGGTTTGATATGTTCTAAAATGCCAAATTTGAAACTATGTTGGTCACCATTACTTTCTACATGTCTGTACAAAGCATTATTTATATCTTTCCTTCTGATACAGTATGAATGGTCGTAGATTCTTCTTTTGAAAGCCCTCTCAGTTTTGCCCACAT
Source organism: Protopterus annectens (assembly GCF_019279795.1). NCBI lineage: Eukaryota > Metazoa > Chordata > Ceratodontiformes > Protopteridae > Protopterus > Protopterus annectens. Next base: position 1,873,876,793 of record NC_056726.1, on the reverse strand, counting down.
AGTAAGCTGGACATTCAACACATTTAGCAATATAGACAACATAAGCTGTGTTGCAGTTGCCCTTGGCAAGTCTAATTACTGTCCTGTTACTGTTGTCTAAAATTAATTCCATGTGACCCATAATGAATCTACATTGGTTGCAATTTCCACATCTTTTGGTGGAGGTTATTGCTCCACATTCTCCACTTCTAGAATTAATTGAATTACCTATTTCTAAAATTTTTTTCAAATTGTGTGACACCTTATACACAATAAGTGGTTTGTCCCCTAATATTCTAGATAATTCAGGGTTCACTTGGAAAATGCCCCAATGTTTCACCAATATTTCCTTGACTATGTTAACAAAAGGAGTATAGGGTAAAATACAAGCCATTTTATATTTGCTTGTTAAGTTGGAATCAACCTCATAATCAGTCGAAGGGCTGACTCCTAGAATTGATTGATATCTAGTTTCCCTCTGAGATATAACATACTGTTTGACATCATGCAACATCTTTTTGTTGTATTTCCTCTCTATAAACATATTAGTTATATGCTCAACCTCAGCTATCATGTCATCATATCTAGATGTCATTCTAGCCGCTCTGATTAATTGACCCTTAAAAATATTACGCAACATCTTCCTAGGGTGGTTACTATCATATTGTAAATAATCATTCGAGAAAGTATTCTTCCTGTAAATATTAGATTTGAAACCTTCCTCATCGTGGGACACAATAGTATCAAGATACGGTAAACCATCATTGCTAATAGTGTAAGTGAATTTCAAAAAATCACTGCTATTGTTAATAAAATATATGAATTCATTAAGTTCGTTAATATTGCCTTTCCATAAGATATAAATATCGTCCAGAAACCTGGTGTAATGAAAAATGTGCGTAAAAAATACACTTTTAAATAGGATTTCTTCTTCCCAATGTAACATTACAAGGTTGGCAAAAATGGGGGCACTTGCAGAACCCATTGCCACCCCCTTACATTGTTTGAAATATTCTCCTTCGAATAATATAAAATTATTCTCCAAAACAAGTGACATACAATCCATAATCAAACAAGTTTTATCCCAGTCAAGGTTGGTATGTTTCCTAATTCTTTCGCAAAACATCTCCAAACCTTCTTTATTGGGAATACAGGAGAATAGATCTATGACATCTATAGTCACATAGTAAAGATTACTTGTATCAGTTTGAATGGGAAATTTTCTTAAGAAGTCCCATGAGTCTTTTAATAAATGGGGTATACCCAAGTAAATATCCTTGAGCCAAACGTCAACCGCCTTGCCTAATGGAAAGGTTTTTGACGTACTACCAGACACTATAGGCCTAAAGGGGGGATTGACTGGATCTTTATGAATTTTAGGGATGCCCACCAGTACCGCCAATTTAGGGTACTGCACCTTTAAATAATTATATATATCATTATTAATACGGTTATCAATCCAAAATTCCTCTAAATAGGAATTAATCCTCTGATAGGCAATATTGATTTCATTCAAAGAAACCATTGCGTAATTGCCTGTTTCAGTAAGTATAGTGTTTAACCTTGAAGTATATTCCATTTGGTCATAAATAACAATCCCCCCTCCCTTGTCCGGCTTCATAATACGTATGTTGTTGTTGTTTCTCAAATTACTTAACTCTACCCTTTCATCTTTGGACAAATTGTCCTTAATTTTGAATTTCTTCGCTGTATCAGCAAACTTATAAAGGTCCCTATGTACCTGTTTTTCAAACAGCTCAATCATGGGGTTCATATATGGAACAAATACACTTTTACTTTTTAACAAGGTGTCTCCTCCATCTAATCCTTGTATTATCTTATTTTTATTTTTATTTTGAAACATAACAGATAAATTAAGTTTACGTGTATATAATTTGGTTTCTATCAAATGATCAACCAAGTCGTATTTTGGGGTAGGAATAAACTTCATTCCTTTCGATAGTAGTTTGTGATGGACCTCATCAACGTTAAAATTTGTAAAATTGTAAATTTTAAACTCATTAAACTTGTGTGTCCCACTGTCCATCTCTGTAACGATTTCTTCAATGTCACAGTTCCCATTATTAATAGTATCTAAAATCAATTCCATTTCATCCCCTTGTATTTCATTTGTTGCTGATTCTGACCACGGTTGTAGTTCCCTGTCCTGAATCCCACTTTTTTCCAATATTGGGGATTCCAATTCCTCTGAAAATTTTGTTTATGCCATTCCTGGTCATCATAAACTTCGTTATATCCTTCTTCTAAATGTGGTTCCCCTTCCCCTCTGTTTCCACCCTCATTTCTATAAAATTGATCATCATAAAAGGTATGCTTGTAGGTTTTATTACCCCCTTCATTGTTCCATCTATACACTCTATTGTCTTTATACTGCATCAAGTCTCTGTTAATTTTCTTGCATTTTCTTTCATGAACTACTTTAGATTTCTTTTCAACTATCGTGAATTGTTTCCGATATAAGTTGTTCCATTGATCAAACAATAAATCACTTTCTATCTCCAAGTTCAGTTTTTCAACCTCCCTAATAAGTTCCAATAGTTGTTCGTCATTGTACTTAATTAACATTTTCATGTACTTAAAACCACACTCAACAAACAATTCATTAAAATCCTTTATAATAGCATCATTGATGTCAATACCCAAAGGTAATTTAAAGAAACGTAGACCCATTGGGACTACCTTTAAAGTTACACATTTATGTAAATAGGCATTCTCAATTTTAATATTGTCTAATTTGCACATTAAATTTCCCATTTTATAAATTTTATCTTTTAAGCCTAAATCACTGACAGCTTTTCTATTGGGGAACCCATCCTCCCCCTTATTAAAATTGTCATAATTACAGTCACTACTTATAAAATTGTTCAAGTTATAGCAATTGCTGATGTCCTCCTTTGTTTTTTTATAAGTATTTGATTTAATTTCAGTACCTTTGTTAGCCAAAGTTGAACCTACTGTGTGAGCGTAGGTTTTTACCGGCTTAACACGCTTATGCTTTGTCCCTGTACGAAACATGTAATCTTCATCCTCTTCAAAATCGTAAATGGAGAAGTCGAATGTAAAACCTGTTGAGTCCAATCGGTCTCCCTCTGCATTGGAATTTGCAACCTGTCCAGCTGGTAAATCGATATCAGTACTATCCACCGAAATAGCTTTACGCTGTGTAGAAAAGATTCCTTCTGAGAAACTTTCAGAAGTAGAATTAAGCTGGCCAGTTGATGTGTTCATAGGTTTACGCTTATGCGTCGCTCCAGGTTCTGCAGACTGTAATCCAATACTGGAATGGACACTAGCATTGCCGTTTAAAATGTGGTCATGGTTACCTCTGAAATTGGGATGACCTGACCTTGCTGTGTCTTTGGCATTCGCTGTTTTCTGCTCCCTGGAGACTTTGCTAACATCTCTACTATTCACAATGTCTATGTGCGGATTGCGCACACAACCGGCACTAAAGCTTTTAAAATCTTGCTCCACTTTCAAAATAAAAGTGGACAAAGTGTGTGAAAGTTGTTTCAATTCACCTCTTAATTCCGCAAGCTCACCGGTTACGGTTCTTTCATCGGTTCTATTAGGTGTATCGTCATTCGCTGTTGACGGCTCCACTGTTTTCCCCTCCATAACAACTACAGAATCCAAGTGTTGCGAGGAAAAAAAAACCGGTAAAATAAAGTTACTGTGCTATCTTCTCAAGCAACTGAATGAGGAAACACAGTAAATGACGGCTACAGCCAGATGTTTATTGAAACAACCAGAAATAAAAAATACATATATCAAGACTTAAGCGCTTTCACCTATCAATTGTAGGCTTCATCAGAACTCATTCATTTTGATATTACGTCATTTTAAATAACCTTTTTGGCGCGAAACTGTATAAACATTTCCTTTTTGCTTAAAGTTGTACTGTGCCAATATTTTAAATCAACAAATGAATTTAATCAGTGAAACTTAAAATCAAATAAATATTATAAATGTTATATGCTATCACACACAGCATTGCCTCGTCTATACTTATACTGTATATGTCCTTTGTGACAACAAAGGTTTTAAATAGACGAAATATGCAACATTTAAATTTACAAAACAGTTCATACTATACAAATCACTAATGGTTGCAAAATTCCATAAATAAAATCGAAAATTCATTAAAAGCTCTGTTGTTGAAAACCAACAGTAAATTTATATATTGTTTGTGAATATTTAATGTTAAAAAATTAGTGTTAAAAAATTCATTATAAAAAATAAATATAAATATAAAATCTATAAAAATTGCTATACTATATAAATATAAGAAATTAATATAAGTGTGAATGTAATATAGGGAAATAATGTGCAAAATTGTGTGTAAGTATTCAACTCCTGCTAATACATTTGTTGATATTCATATCTGTATACTATAAATATATTTTTTTATAAAATACATAAATTAATAAATTATAATAAATATGTGTATAAGTTAATTAATTAATTTCACTAATAAATAATATTAACTAAGACAAAATGTGGGTATGAATTGTACAAGAAAATAGCTTTCAGTATTTAAAATTAGTGTTTAAAATAAAATATTTAAAATTAATTGTGTTGAGGAAAAAGTACAGTTTTGTACCTACCATAAATGTAGATGTTCGAGGATCCACATTGCTGCAGTCCTAACTATTGGGTAGTCCGCTGTCCAGTCGGCCCGAATACCAAAGTATATGGCTGACGTCGGTCAGGGCGCATTAGACTGACGTCAGAACGTCAGGGTACTAATGCGCATGACCGACGTCATATCCTCAGTCTTTTCTTGCCCCAGATGTCAGAAGACCCTAAAAAGACAAGGCCCAATATACCTGCACCAAAAATATGTACAATATATACAAAATTATCAGCATATAACCTCACCTACACAACCACCCCTAAACACAGAGGGAAGGAGGGAGGGTAAATTGGACTGCAGCAATGTGGATCCTCGAACATCTACATTTATGGTAGGTACAAAACTGTACTATGTTCTTCATTCCACATTGCTGCAGTCCTAACTATTGGGTAGAATCCCAAAGCAGAGGTAAGGGAGGCTGGCAAATCATAAAGAAGCAGGGGCTGACAACATGCCTTGCAAAATAGCTGTGGCAAAACCAGCCCTAGACTTAGAGTAGAGAGGAAGGTGATAATGCTTAGAGAAAGTATGCACTGAACTCCAAGTAGCTGCCTCCAAAATATCCTTAGTTGCCACCCCCCTTAGAAATGCTGTTGAAGTGGCAGTAGCCCTAGTGGAATGAGGCCTAATCCCAGCTGGAATCTCCTTGCCATGATGGGAATAACAAAATGCAATGCAAAACCCAATCCACCGAGAAATAGTTTGTTTTGACACAGGCTTGCCCTGCGTACTCAAAGCAAAAGAAACAAACAACTGCTGAGACTGCCTAAAATCCTTAGTCCTGCTTAAATAATAACGCAATTGCCTGTGTACATCTAAAGTGTGCAAAATCTTTTCCCCTTTATTTTGGGGATCTGCATAAAAAGTAGGCAAATGAATAGTTTGGTTTAAAGCCACACTAGAAATCACTTTAGGCATAAAGGAAGGATTAGTACGTAATGATACCCTATCCTTATGGAAAATCAAAAAGGGCTCTACTGCCATAAGGGCCTGCAACTCAGACACCCTTCTTGCAGAAGTAATAGCCAACAGAAAAGCAGTCTTCCATGACAAGTATTTCAATTCGGCAGTAGCCGCAGGCTCAAAAGGTTGTAGAGTAAGTTTTTCCAACACAAAATTGAGATCCCAAGCAGGAGTAGGAGCTCTACGTGGGGGTCTTATATTCTTTGCCCCTCTAAGAAACTGCTTGAACAAAGGATGCGAAAACAATGGTGGGTCACAATCATAGTGAGCTGAAATTGCTGCAGCATGAATCTTAATGGAAGAGAAGGACAAACCTTTGTCCAATAACTCAGTAAGATATTGAAGAGCCACACTCAAATTAGGCTCAGAAATCTCCAAATTCTTTGCTGTACTCCAAAATAAAACCTCTTCCATTTTTCTCGTACACTTTCCTTGTACTAGGTCTTCTAGCTTCCATAATCACATTTAAAACTTGTTGAGGAAGTTGAGACCTGCTGTGTTTCAACACAGAATATGCCAGGCTGTTAGATGAAGAGAGTGAAGCTTGACATTGAGCAGATGACCGTCCTTCTGAGACAACAGATGTGGAATCAAAGGTAAGGGCCATGGAGGCTTCCTTACCAGACTCCTTAGTAGTGGGTACCAGTGTTGCCGAGGCCAATCTGGAGCTATTAAAATCATCCTTGGCTTGTCTTGTCTGACCTTTAAGAGCACCTTTGGAAGAAGAGGCAGAGGTGGAAAGGCATACACATGAAGATTTTTCCAACTGAAAGAAAGAGCATCCACTTTCCAAGCTGTGTGATGAAACCCCTTTGTGCAAAACTTTGGCAGCTGGTGGTTTAGTGGAGAAGCGAACAGATCTATGTCTGGAGTTCCCCATGACACTGTCAATTTCTGAAATACATGAAGATCCAGTTTCCACTGTGGGGATCCATGATTTGTCTGCTTAACACATCTGCTAAGGAGTTCTGTGCTCCCGGCAGAAACCTTGCCTGAAGAGTTAGTTGCAAGCTGAGCGCAGTCTCCCATAAAATCATTGCTTGCCTGCATAGAGGATAAGAATGTGTTCCCCCTTGTTTGTTGATGTACCACATGACAGTTGTGTTGTCTGTTAGAATCAACACCTGCCCTGGAAGAAGTAACTCCTTGAAAGCCATTAATGCAAACTGGACTGCTAACATCTCCTTCATGTTGATATGTAGATGCTGTAGTCTGGCAGGCCACTTGTCTTAGGTTCATAGGTTCATAGGTTCATACTAGGCTATCTGCCCAAGGGCATTTATAAGCCTAGCCCATAGTTATGTGGCTTTCGCCACCCCTTTAGTTTGAATAAAAACTATGCCTATCATTTTGCTGTGCCTCTGTCAAGCAGTGACGCTGAAGTAATCCCTGGGGTATATCTGCAATCTCCCATCCATTGGTCAAGATTCCTCTTGAACAAGACCAGAGAGGTGCTCTGCCTCACATGTACCGGGATTTTGTTCCACAGCATAGGGAGTCTCTGGGTGATGAATCTGTCCCTCCAGCACGTTCTATTTATAACCGTGTCAAGGTTTAAGTCTCCGCCCTTGTGGTTCTGAGGGATCTAGATTTTTGAGGTGAAGCATATTCATCAAATCTGGGTTTGACATGGCCTTATATGTCAGGCACAGGTCACCTCTGAGCAAGCGGTATGAGACTGAATAGAGCTGGAGTTCTTTCAGTCGGGCAGCATAAGACATATTTTTGAGACCCTTTATCCTTTTGGTGAGGAACTTTTGGGGCCTTTCAAGCTGCAGCAGGTGTCTGGTCAGATACATTCGAGCGGGCATTGTACTCAATCATAGGTCTAATAAGTGATGAGTACAGGGGACGATGACCTCCCTTGATCTAGATGTGAATCCCTTCATGATCAGGTGGGTGATATAGAAGGTTTTCCTAACTACTTTAGCAACATGAGTGTCAAAGCGAAGGCTACTGTCAACCTGGGTCCCCAGATCTCTGATGACTTTTTCTGTGCTCAGTGGATTGCCACCTATATGGTAGCTAGGGGTAGCCTTGTTTTTCCCAAAGGGTATGACTATGCATTTTTGGCGTTTAACTTCAGGCCATGGCTCTGGCACCAGTTATCCATTTCTGTGAGGCCCTTCTGGAGGATATCTGTGTCAGATGTGTTTTCGACTATGGCCCAGTTTGCAGTCATCTGCAAACTTTGTCAGCCATAACCCTCCTGTGTTTGCTTGTACTTCAGAAAAGTAGATGCCGAACAAGAGTGGACCCAGGACTGAGCCCTGTGGGACACCACTTGTGACAGGCTTTGAGTCTGACATGGCTCCAGCAACTCTGACCCTGTGGGTTCTGTCACTTAGCCAGTTTGCAACCCATCTGGTGATGTATGGGTTTACATTCAAGCTGATGAGTTTTTCGATGATACCTGAGTGGGGTATTGTGTCGAAGGCCTTTGCCAGGTCGAGGTAGGCTGTATGGACTGCCTTTCCCTCATCAATGGCCTTGGTGACTGTCTCGAAAAAGTCAACCAAGTTTAAGAGGCAGGATCTGCCTTTGACAAAGCCAAACTGAGTTGGATCCAAAGTCTGCAAGTACCCAAAGTCTTTATTTATGAGTTCCATTATGATCCTCTCCATGTCTTTGCAGATAAGGCTTGTCAAGCTAATGGGCGGTAATTTCCAGGGTCTGTGGAGGCACCGCCCTTATGAAGTGGGACCACAGTCGCCGTCGCCACTCCTTGGAGTGCACGTATCCTGAGGTGAGGCTAAGATTAAACAGCTGTCCTAACTGTGGGTTTAATTCCTCATTGAGTTCATGAAGCACACAGCCGGGGACACCATCCGGTCCCATGGATGCTGTGTTTTTTGCCTTAGTGAGGGCAGTTCTCACCTGGGCGTTGGAGATGTTTGGGGGCTACAATCCTCTGGAATAGATATCTCTCCTTTTGGGGTGAGGGAGAAGTTTGCACTGAACCTGTCAGCCAGTATGTTGGCAATGTGTGTAGGTTCAGTAATTTTCACATCATTTTGAACTAATTCTGAGCATATCTGGGAGTTTCCTCCTAGGTTTCTAACATAGCTAAAGAAGGCCTTATGATTCTCTTTAGAGTCCTTGGCGATTTTTCTCTCAAAATTTGCCTTGGATGATTTTATGAGAGCTCTTAGTTTTTACTTATAATGATCAAAGGTGTCTTACCTTTCAAGGATTTTGCTCTATCTTGTAGTAGCTTCCTCCTTTTGTTGTAGAGCTTGTTTATGGCTGGGGTCCACCAGACTGGACGCTTGCCTTTGGTACAGAGAGTCTTAGTTTTGTTTGGGATTGCCTGATCCATGCAGTCCTGTAGGTGCTGGTAGAAGGCATTTGTAAGTGATTCAGCGGTTTGAGTAATGTTTACCACTGGCTCAGGGGCCTTAAAGGAGACCACACTAGTTTTTAGAAGTGTGAAATTGGCTTTTGAGAAGTTTTTCACTGTGGTCTTTTTGTTTCAGGTTGGGGCGGGATGAGGACCTCCAGCGAGATTAGTTTATGATCTGATCTCACCAGTGAGGGGTATACTTCCGGTGTTGAACATTTTGATCCCATGTTCGTGATGATGAGATCAAGTATGTTTTCTCCTCTTGTGGGGATGGTGACTAGTTGTTCCATGGCATTTGAGTTTATGAACTCCAGGAATCTTTGGGTTAGAGTGTTCGGGCTTGAGTAGTGTTCCCAGTCTATATTAGGGTAGTTAAAGTCACCTAGTATGATGGTGTTTGGAGATGCATTTATCCCCTCCAATGTTTTCAGGAAGGCCATGTGAGGTTCCTGAGTTTGAGAGGGTGGCCTGTAACATGCTACAAATTGCAGAGCAGTCTTGCCTATGGTTAATTGCACCTGGATGGTCTCCGATGCATCATGCGTTGCCACCAACCTTGAGGTGTGGGTGTCCTTTATGAATATGGACACCCCCCTCCTTTCTTGGTGTTGTCCGGATTTTGGGGCGGAACGCATGATATGAGGTGAAACCTGTTAGTGCTGGGGTGCTCTCAGGAGCCTTGAACCAGGTTTCTGTCACAGCACAGACATCGATGTTCTCCATATTGAGAAGGGCCTCGAGTCGTGCATCTTGAGATTGAGACTTCTGGCATTGAGCAGCATTACCCTTAGTTTTTTCCTTTTGGTGTTCTAGGGTGGTAGGTTTAGAATTTGAGCCTTGCCTAAAAAGGCACTATGGGGGTGGCAAGAGCCTTTGCCAATATCCGAAGCCCAGGGGTGACAGGTGCAAGCCGTCCCTTGCGAAGCAGCGTGGCTTGTCCAGCATGTCATCCCAGGCAGACAGACATTGGATCCCCTTTGAATGACACCAGAATTTAAGCCAATTATTAAAGCTGATCATCTTATCACTGTATTGTGGCATCATTCTAGGTGAAGGTAGGATACTGCTCAAGGTCAGGGTCATACCTGCCTGGGCTACATAATCAGAGAGCTCCTCGATGTCCCTTTTCATGTAGTCCAAGGAGGTGCGTCTCAGGTCGTTGACACCAGCGTGGACAATGACTGAGTCGTACTTGTACCTGCTGTTGAGAGACCTGAGTGCTTGCGTTATGTGGCGGATTCTAGCGCCTGACAGGCAGCTTACTGTGACCTTCTCTTTACTCAGTCTGGTGAGCGGGACGTCAGTGTGTCTGACTATGGAATCACCAATGACAAGTGTGTCTGGCATTTTGTTTGGCCTTAAGGGCTGTGACTGTTTGACACTCTGACTGTGTGGTCTATGTGTTGCATGTGTTGGGTCGTGAGGTGGTAGTTGTTTGGGTGTCTGCTTTGGTGGCCTCTGCTGTTTTGGTAAATTTTTGATCAGAGCCTCGAGTATGTCTTTGTGTGAGTATGTGTATGATTTGAAGTTGTGATGGTACCATGTGTGACTGGGTATGTATTGTGTGTGGTTACCTTCTCCTCCTGTCTGGTCTTGCCAGTCCTATGTTGAGAGAGCTCAGCCTCCAGTTTGGCCGTATAGTTGCATCTCGCATGTATTTGTGTTTTGTGGGAGAAGGAGAGGATTGTCTGTGTACATGAGGCAGTTGTAACATTGCCTCAATATTCCCAGGTTCACCAGTTGAGCTGGAGAGGACACTAGCAACTGATCCCTCGACATACTAGAAGTAGTAGATAAAGAGACTTTCAAAGGACTCCGGGGAAGTGGGTTTTAGGCTGGTGGGGTACTATCTATAATAAGAGTGCTTTATCAAGGTGCAAGTACTGTAGGAGTAAGTGCTAGGCTTTACAGATAGAGAATAGTCTACTTGGGAATCAAGTAGAGATGAACTTTTCAGTTATAGGATATGCTGGTTAGATCAGCAGTACAGCTCGAGGAAGGTAGTTTTAAGGGAAAATTGGAAGAGTGGAATTTAGATGGCCCAAATAGTTTAACCTTGTTTAACCGCCGCTGCTCTTGTGTGCAACAGTGGTAACTCCGTGCTAAATCGCGCTTACGCGCGTTTAGCGTGTTTTATAGCAGGGGGCTGAAGGGAGCTAGGAATTGGCCCAAAACGACCAATGGACTACTAGTTTCTGGCTGAAACTTCACCAAATCAGACAAAAAGGCCGCTCAGTGCCTCCCACTCCCACTGGTAAGCAAAGAAACTTCCCTCCTTCCTAATAAGGCAATGGATCAGTAACAGGAACTAAAAACAAAGCCCAGGGATCAGCAACTCTGAAACTGGACTACTCTAGTTCAGTAAGGCGGGAAAACAAGAGATTTTTTTTGTTTTATTACAGAGACAAGGAAAAACGCAGACAGTAATTGCTGTAAATCGGCTAGCGCACTTTAGTGTGTAGCCTACAGAAACAATTTGCAACAATTAGTAACTTAAAGTGCAATAAACAGTGTAAAATGCAGAAATCACTTAAAGTAGCAATAAAACAGGCGAAATGCAGTTGCTAGCTTAAATAACAGTGGGAAAGCCACAAAAAATACTTATATCTGGTAGAAAGTCACTCTTTTAGCTCTCTGCTGCTTGGATCACCCTGCAGGCCACCACGAGGATCTGTGCTGAGTTGGTACAAGCTGGAAAACGCGTGTTTAGCGTGTTTTATAGCAGGGGGCTGAATCCACTTTCCATTTAGATGAGCTCCCCAAGCAATGTCCGAGGCATCTGTCGTTAAAATCTGACTCGCCTCTGGCCGGGTCACAGAGAGTCCCTTGTTTAGGTGACATTCCTGAGCCCACCACAAAAATTCTTTTTGAAGGCAAGGTATTATTTGAATGACAGTGTCTAAATCCTGGCAGTGCTGTGTCCATACATTTTTGAGATACCATTGCAGCTTCCTCATATGCAGTTTGGCATTGGGAAGCACCAGAATACAAGATGCCATGAACCCTAATGCTTGAAGGACTGTCCTTGCAGTCAGCACGGACTGATGAGATAGTTGATGGAAGTAAAGGGATAGACTCTTTTGTTTGTCCGGGGTTAAAAGGCCATCTGGGCTGCTGTATTCAGTCTCACACCCAGAAAGCACATGTCTTGAGAGGGTACTAGACTGGACTTTATTTCGTTCACAGAATACCCTAGGCATCTTAGCACTGCTATAACATATTCCAGATGCTGTAGAAGGTCTTTCTTTTCTTGAGCCAGAATCAGGCAGTCGTCCAAGTAAGGATAGATTTGAATTCCTTGTAGCCTGAAGTAAGCTATCACTGGAGCCAGAACCTTTGTGAATACTCTGGGCGCAGTAGATAAGCCAAAGGGCAATGCAGAGAACTGATAATGAGAATTTCCAGCTCGAAACGCAGATACTTCCTGCAACTCAGTCTTATAGGCACATGAAGGTAAGCTTCCTTGAGATCTAAAGTTACCATCCAGTGATCTTTGCCCAGCAGAGGTAAAAGCTGTTGTAGCGTCAACATCTTGAACTTGGGAATGTCCAGATAAGTGTTGAGGATAGATAAATCCAAAATTGGTCTCCACGTGTTCCCCTTCTTTGGTACTAGGAACAGGCGAGAATAAAATCCTAGGCCCCTTTCTGATACAGGGACTGGCTGAATGGCCCCTATTTGGAGTAACAGAGAAATTTGCTTGTGAGCCTCTTTCCTTTGTGGAGGAGGAACGTCTGGCATGCCTTTGAAAGCGGGCAATGTATGGAAATAAAACCTGTAACCGTGGTGAATGATATCCAACACCCATTTGTCTTGAGTAATTAAATCCCAATTTTCTTTGAAAAGAGACAGTCTTCCTCCCAAAGGAGCTGCCAGACGAGAATCTACTGGCAGCTGAAAAGGCAGGTCATTGGGTCTGTTTACGAAAGGACTGACCCCTGCCCTCACCAGAAGTCGGAGCAGGTGAACTCCCTGTTCTAGGCCTAAAAGAACCTTGAGCTCTGCCCCTACCACGTCTAGACCTACCCCTAGACTGGGAATCATAAGCAGGATATGTCCATCCCTTAGTAGGCCAATTTCTACTAAACTTGGAGGCTGCACCTGCAAAAATCTTTAACAGTTTGCATAGACTTAGCTTTGTCCTCCATTTTCTTTAAAACTGCTTCCACAGGCGAACCAAACAACACATCAGACTGTAAAGGAGCATCCAAAATCCTTGTCTTAACATGCTCAGCTAAATTCTGATCCCTCAACCAGGCATGCCTGCGAAGAACAGAACTAGTGGCAGCCACCCTCGAGGAGGCCTGTACAGCATCAAAACCACATTGCAAAGAATGCTTACCCACTTGTTCAGACACATGAACTAAATCCAGCAACTCTTTACACTCAATACCTTCCGCCAAAGCATCCACCTTAGATTTCAATTGTGAAAGGAGATAATTTTGATATTTTAGCATGTGAAACTGACAATTCAACGCCCTCATGGCTAAAGTGGAAGAAGTATACACTTTCTTACCCCATCTATCCAAAACCCTTGCCTCTTTATCAGTGGGAACAGGGTTTTTAACAACAGAGGCCTTAACACCTTTAGGTCCCTGAGAAACAGTTTCCGGGTCTGCCCTAGGACTCTTAAAAGATACTTATGAGCTTCAGGCACCCTATAGTACCTATCAGGTTTAACAGGAGCAGGAGGCAAAGAATCAGGGTTCAGGGAAGCCTCTGCAAAAACATCTTCCACCACATTTAACACAGGAGGTATAGCTAAGGGCCTATGCTGGGGTAAAAACAAGAATTCCCTAAGCCTTTTCCTGGAATCAGAGTAATCTTGGCCTTCCCATTTAAAGTGCTCCCTCATGGAATGCAGAGTCTCTGAAAATGAGAAATCCTCAGGAGGAGAAGCTGTAGGAGTGGAATCATCCACATCAGAATCAGAATAAGGAGGATACTCCTGCAAGTCTTCCGCAGAAGACTCAGAAGCCTCTGAACACTGTTCAAAACTCTCAAACTCAGGTTCCACCCTAGGCCTCTTATCAGGAGGGAGCATAGAACCTCTAATCAGAGTAATCAAATCTTCTGCCATTTTAAGCATATGTTTCTTAGGCACAGAACCTGAAGTGCTAGGAGAAGCCCCCACTGAAGCTAAACTTGGCCTACCTCTCAAAGAAGGTTTGGAAACAGAAGGAGAGGCTCTAACTACCTTGGGAAGAGAGGGAAGAACAGTTACCTGAGAAGCCCCTCAGCCTGGCCTACCTCCTGAGAAGGCACATCCTGTAACAGTAAAGTCTCTGCCTGAGACTCCAAGGAAACTCCTGGCAAAACCTCTGGCTCCACTGAGCCTTCTAAAGAACCGACGTCCGGGACTGCCGGTTCATCAACCCTAGGCTTCGCTGTTTTGTCCTTGCGCTTTTTGGGCGAAGCGGCCGGAGCATCCGACGGCATTTTATAATTACAACGCTTCCCAAACACTAACCTGGCACAGTCTAACCTTCTCTTAATAGTGCGTTTGTTAAATCTAGCACAAGAGCGGCATCCAACAACGTCGTGCTCAGGCCCTAAACAAGGTATACACAAGGTATGGTAACCCCTATGAGGTATCTGTTTCCCACAAGAAATACAGTTATTCACTTTTTCTGACATCCGGTTAAATACTGAGGCAAGAAAAAACCAAAATGTTCCCCAACGGGGTACTTAGCCAACTTTGATTCGGTCTGAAACTCCGACTTCAGAAAATTTCAGAACGCCAACCTGCACTCGCAAAACTGCTTCTGCATCGGACCATGCGGCAAAAAAGACTGAGGATATGACGTCGGTCATGCGTATTAGTACCCTGACCGACGTCAGCCATATACTTTGGTATTCGGGCCGACTGGACAGCGGACTACCCAATAGTTAGGACTGCAGCAATGTGGAATGAAGAACATCTACATATGTCACATTATCTAGTCAACAAGGGTTTTACGGCAATAGTGTCATTCAGTCCTGGTGATGTAGCAGCATCAGTATATAGCTGCCACCATATCTCTTTGTAGCTTAATACATCCTTAATATTGCCCCCTTTGGGATCTGGTTTGATATGTTCTAAAATGCCAAATTTGAAACTATGTTGGTCACCATTACTTTCTACATGTCTGTACAAAGCATTATTTATATCTTTCCTTCTGATACAGTATGAATGGTCGTAGATTCTTCTTTTGAAAGCCCTCTCAGTTTTGCCCACATAGTAAGCTGGACATTCAACACATTTAGCAATATAGACAACATAAGCTGTGTTGCAGTTGCCCTTGGCAAGTCTAATTACTGTCCTGTTACTGTTGTCTAAAATGAATTCCATGTGACCCATAATGAATCTACATTGGTTGCAATTTCCACATCTTTTGGTGGAGGTTATTGCTCCACATTCTCCACTTCTAGAATTAATTGAATTACCTATTTCTAAAATTTTTTTCAAATTGTGTGACATCTTATACACAATAAGTGGTTTGTCCCCTAATATTCTAGATAATTCAGGGTTCACTTGGAAAATGCCCCAATGTTTCACTAATATTTCCTTGACTATGTTAACAAAAGGAGTATAGGGTAAAATACAAGCCATTTTATATTTGCTTGTTAAGTTGGAATCAACCTCATAATCAGTCGAAGGGCTGACTCCTAGAATTGATTGATATCTAGTTTCCCTCTGAGATATAACATACTGTTTGACATCATGCAACATTTTTTTTGTTGTATTTCCTCTCTATAAACATATTAGTTATATGCTCAACCTCAGCTATCATGTCATCATATCTAGATGTCATTCTAGCCGCTCTGATTAATTGACCCTTAAAAATATTACGCAACATCTTCCTAGGGTGGTTACTATCATATTGTAAATAATCATTCGAGAAAGTATTCTTCCTGTAAATATTAGATTTGAAACCTTCCTCATCGTGGGACACAATAGTATCAATACACGGTAAACCATCATTGCTAATAGTGTACTAACACTAATTTTAAATACTGAAAGCTATTTTCTTGTACAATTCATACCCACATTTTGTCTTAGTTAATATGATTTATTAGTGAAATGAATTAATTAACTTATACACATATTTATTATGTATTTTATAAAAAAATATATTTATAGTATACAGATATGAATATCAACAAGTGTATTAGCAGGAGTTGAATACTTACACACAATTTTACACATTATTTCCCTATATTACATTCACACTTATATTAATTTCATATATTTATATAGTATAGCAATTTTTATAGATTTTATATTTATATTTATTTTTTTATAATGAATTTTTTAACACTAATTTTTTAACATTAAATATTCACAAACAATATATAAATTTACTGTTGGTTTTCAACAACAGAGCTTTTAATGAATTTTCGATTTTATTTATGGAATTTTGCAACCATTAGTGATTTGTATAGTATATGAACTGTTTTGTAAATTTAAATGTTGCATATTTCGTCTATTTAAAACCTTTGTTGTCACAAAGGACATATACAGTATAAGTACAGACGAGGTAATGCTGTGTGTGATAGCATATAACATTTATAATATTTATTTGATTTTAAGTTTCACTGATTAAATTCATTTGTTGATTTAAAATATTGGCACAGTACAACTTTAAGCAAAAAGGAAATGTTTGTACAGTTTCACGCCAAAAAGGTTATTTAAAATGACGTAATATCAAAATGAATGAGTTCTGATGAAGCCTACAATTGATAGGTGAAAGCGCTTAACTCTTGATATATGTATTTTTTATTTCTGGTTGTTTCAATAAACGTCTGGCTGTAGCCGTCATTTACTGTGTTTCCTCATTCAGTTGCTTGAGAAGATAGCACAGTAACTTTATTTTACCGGTTTCTTACCCCATCTGTCTAAGGTTCTAGAATCTCTATCAGAAGAGCTAGGATTTTTGGCAGCAGTAGCCTTAATGCCTTTTGGTCCTTGGGAAATGGTCTCTGGATCCGCAGAAGGATTCTTGAAAAGGAACTTGAGAGAGTCAGGTACTCTGTAGTACCCCCATCAGGTTTTCTGGGAGCTGGAGGCAAAGTGTCTGGGTTAAGGCTAGATTCCAAGACAGCATCATCTACAATGTCCAGAACAGGAGGGATAGCTAAAGGCCTGTGTTGAGGTAGTAGTAAGAATTCCCTAAGTCTCTTTTTGGACTCAGAGTAATCCTTGCTTTCCCAGCGGAAATGCTCCTTAAGAGTGTGCAAGGTTTCACTGAAAGAAAAATCCTCTGGAGGGGAAGCAGAGGGAATGGAATTCTCTGCATCAGAATCCTCATAAGCGGATAAGGGCAAATCCTGATAATCAGAAGGAGTAGAAATATCAGATTCCTGATCAGAAGAATCAAAAGGAAAATCAGTTCTAGGTCTCTTAGAGGCTGGCTTTCCCTAATTAAGGTAATAAGGTCTTCAGCCATTCTAAGCATTTGTTCTTTAGGCATATGGACCTGAGCCTGCAGTTTGGTCGTCGGTTTTCCAGGCGTGGTGCGAGTTTTTGGCCTGGATGAAAACAATGGCGTTGGTTTAATATTAATGTCTGTATGCCTGAATACACCCTCGGAAGCCGGTGCCTGCACAGCAGCTCCAGACCCATACAAGGTAGAGACATCTGCAGGTTCTATAGCTGAAGAAGCATCTCGTGGCATACCGGACTCCGAATGGGTCTCCGTAGAGGCCTGTGAATCAGAAGTAGCAGATATCAGGGGCTGCAAAAGCACCTGAGTACCAGCGGACTGGCGACTAGCTTAACGGAAGTGTCGTCGGCAGTTTTGGACCTATGCGGTCTGTCTCTATCTTTATCCTTACGTTTTTTCGGAATATTGGCAGTCTGATGGCTTGACAAAGCCATTTCACAGTACACAGAAGTACGAAAGTAATTAGCTGCAAAAATAGCCCGACAACGAACAGTTTGGGCGTTGAACAAGGCACAAAACCGACAACGAGGGAAGTCGTGGTCTGGGCCTAAACAGGGGATGCAGTAAGAATGAAAATCTCTATGAGGTATTTGCTTTCCACAGGTAACACAATTGTTAACTTTTATTGACATCGGTTAGAGCAAGAAAAGGGATCCCCAATGGGGTATGGGAATTTTTCAAGAATATAATGGGTATTCCTGAAGTTTACAGAAGAAAAACTTTATACATGCATAAATAGTCTGTTAAAATCTGAATTAACCAATATGTCATCCAAAAATCTCGTGTACATTTTTATTCTCCCAAACCATTCCCCATTCCCCAAAATGAACTGATGTTGCAATGGGTTCACCATGTGGGGGAAGTTATGCTAATTTAGTAATGGCCCACTGGGAACATCAGTTCATTTTTGAGCATGAGGAATGGTTTGGGAGAATAAAAATGTACACGAGATTTTTGGATAACATTTTTATTCTGTTTAAAGGTATCAAAAATGAAGCCCAAACTTTTGTTGATTTTTTGAAAAGCAGTACCCGGTTTTTTAGATTCACCTACACATACCACAAAACTATCATTACATACTTGGATGTGGACTTGTTGAAAAAGATAGGTGAGAAATGTTATGTTGCTAAAATCCATCGTAAACCAACTTACTCCAACACCATGTTACACTTCACGAGTTGTCACCCGTTCCACCAGAAGAGATCTGTGCTAAAAGGACAACTTGCCCGAGCAGCACGGATGGTAACTGAGGAGACAACTTTTTTTGAAGAACGTGAAGTGTTGAAACAGATGTTTTTGAGGCGAGGTTATCCAGACAGGCTAGTACTTGATTTGGTTAATGAGGTAGAGTATAAAAGGAGAAGTGGTCTGTACAAACAAATTTTAATGGCTACTCACAATGAATTAGTAGTAGACCCTTGTGGTGTTGCTGATGGGACTGAGATTTTTGAAGATTTAGCTCACATTAGTTTAAAAACCAGAACAAACAGTGAGGTCTGTAAGCAGTTACACACTTTTTGTTTAGAAGCAAAGGAAATTGAATGTATTCTGAAGAGGAACTGGAATCTATTTTTGACTGAAAAAGAGGTAATGGACAAACTAGATCATCATCCATGGTTAGTCTATAAAAGGGGTAGAAACTTGAAAAACCTTTTAGAAATAGAGTCGAGGATCCTTGCCTGGACAGAAGGTACTTATGTGAAGCCTGTAACTACTGTAGATATATAGCTGCAGGAGTGAAGTGTGGAAATGGTACCCACAGGTTTAGTGTCAAGGGTAGATACAACTGTAATTCTAAATCGGTTGTGTATTTGGCTACTTGTCAGGTCTACCCCACGTTTTATGTGGGGAAAATGGACAGGAAATTTAAGGAGAGAATTTACGAGCACACCTACCATATTAGAAAACACAATCCAAATAATGCCCTAGCTAGGCACTGTAATGAACATTCCTCCCATTTTTTCCTGTTCAAAGTTATTCAATCAGGTACCAGTAAGTGTAAAAGGAGGTCCCAGCCACCTCCTGCTTGAGAAACAAGAGCTTATTTGGCAACTCAGGTTGAACTCCTATACCCCCCCCTAGAGTTGAACGAGATTATATCTATTTCCTGTATTTTAAAGTTAAATAGTTTAGTTCGATAGGAAACTTTTTAGAAGTAGTTTGTAGTAAAGGTGTAGGATTCATTATTATTATTTATATAAGGTATGTTTCAACTCTTTTGTATTAAAGCAATTTAATATTTAAGAATTATTTTACATCATTTTATTAACTAGTGTCATTATATTAAGTTTTGTGAGATGGCAACGTGTTTTACTTTTCATTTTAAATAAGTGACTTTTTTTTCTTGACCTTGTGTGATTGATCAATACTTTTGTATTTAACAGCTATTAAAGTATCTAACTAAGGTATTCTTTTTGTAACTGGTCTGAGGAAGTCTCTAATTTTGGAGACGAAAAGCGCTTTACCTATTAAATTTGGTGTTTGTAGAAGCTGTCAGTGGTCGGTTTTTGGATTGCTAGCTACAGGTGAGTGCATATTTTACTGATGCCCTACACAAGGAAAAGTCAAAGGGGACATTAAACAACAACACCTTAAGGAGTTACCCAAAGTATCATAGCATCATGCAAGCATATCTGAGAACAGCTGAGTCAGGGACAGTTGGTTGAAAGGTACCTTCCACTACATGGGGGATCAGACTCCTCAAAGTATTTGAAATGGACGATGAAGTAGTCAGTTGTGAAAACTTCTTGACATCTTCCAAAGAGTTAGAGTAGAAGAGCGAATAAGAAAATTAGTTTCTCCACCAAAAAAAGGAAATCCTGGGGATCCACAAGATTGCACAGCTGCTTGCAAGCATGTTTCCTAATGGTAATACCTGGATCAGCTGTTTGGAAGGCATTTTGAAATCCTCAATAGACAGCTTGGGAAGTATGGAAGGTCTACCTGACAACCTTACAGGGCCTAGGGAAGTCTGCGGGCAGTAAACATCATCAGTGTGGGAGAATCTAAGGTGAACTTGTGTGATCCAAAAATTGTTCAGCATTCCGAACATACTTAAAAGGGAAGGACAAAGGGAACTGATAGACTCCTATGTAGTGACACAGGTCACTACCGTAGCATCTAGCAGGACCTGCTGTACTCCAGAGAGGGACAAAGAAAGGGGACCCTATCAAAAAAATTTGGAGAATCCTTCTTTCCTCCATGGGAGACCCAATGAAAGAGTCCAAATGTGCTCTCCTACTCACTGAACTCAGGGAAAAACACTTGGAAATATTATTTTAGAGAGAATGGTCACTTCAGTGTGAAGCAAGTCATGGCCACTGAAAACAAAAAAGACAGAGGGAGACCGAGTAGGGAGAGAAATATATCTCTCTCCCTGTGTCAAGCCGAAGATTCTTAGGAGAGGAGCATAGCTCTCAATCCCTTACAGTAAGAAATCTGGAGAAAGCCATAAATAATGGGGAAAAGGCCCCAAAATAGGGGCAATTTTTAAATATTGCTCTTACAAACTTGAAAAGTTGATAGAACAACATACATTAGCATGAGTTTTCTGAAGGGTATGAAGTCTTAATCTCATAAGTCTGTCAATTTCTGACTTCATGTCTTAGTTATTTGGCCATGGTTTGCCAGAAAACCACAATGTTATGACAAACAGGCCAAAAATATAAGGTAAAAATCTGGACGTTATACTCCACGGTGGAGGTTCCTGTGTGGACAGGAGAGATCCAGGAAAACCGGGGAAGAAACAATCCAAAGCCATTGTGTCTCAGGCTTACCTTAATAGAAAGGAAGTGGAACGAAGCTGTGCAGGGGGATCATAATGCAGGATCAGATGTACGCCTATAAACCTGTATCCCGGGCCAGAAAAAGAAATCAGTCTTAAGAGAGCAACTTCATAGAGCCACAACAGAGCAAGACCATCCAGACCTCCATGCAAGTTTCCAGACCTCCATGCAAGTTTAAAAAACATACAGACACGAGAAGTATACAAAATCTACCTGGGCAGTGTCGGGAAGTCGGTGTCTAACCCTTGCCTATAGAGCTTAAAAGCACAGATTTTTCAATTCAGCCACCATGCCTCCTGAAAGGAAAAGGGGACGCCATATTCCCAGCCTCTTAGCTCAAGAAATCTGGACAAAGTCTTACAATAGATACAAAATGTTAACACACTCCTGTTAAAATGCCAGGTTTTTGTGATATAAAAAAATGAGACCACGATAAATCATTTCAAAACTTTTCCCACCTTTTAATGTGACCTATACCCTGTACAATTCAATTAAAAAACAAACAAATCTGTTAGGGGGAAAAATATAAATAATAAAAAAACGTACAATAAAGCTGGTTGCATAAGTGTGCAGACCCTTACGCTAAATATTTTGTTGAAGCACCTTTTGATTTAATTAATCAATAAGTTTAGCACCTTTTGATTTAATTAATCAATAAGTTTAATTAAATAATTTAATTAACCAATAACTCTGCTGGTGAAGCACTATTCTCTTGCACCATAGCCAAATTATGGAGCTCCCTCCCACCCACAATTACCTCCGTACCATCATGCACCCACTTCAAAACTTTATTAAAAGCGCACCTAAAAACATGCTGGCTATGCCCTTGCAACTCCCACTCTAATATCACCCTCCCCATCCAACCACTACCTTTCTTTCCACTCCACTAACCACTTTGATTATAGCAAGCTCAGATGCTCATAAGCCAGTACTTATTATACAGCAGGAACTTCTTCTTGTAACATTTGTTAATGTCTGTTGTGTACTTCACAGATAAAGATTCAAGTTGTCTACTGATGTACTATGTTCTTCATCTGTAAATATGTTGTAAGTAATTGCTATGTAAATTGTTAATCGCTATGTAATCCAATGTAACTACTGTCTATTTTAACTGTGGAGCTTTTCTCCCCGGGCCTCCACTGAAAATGGACCTACGTCCAGTCGGACACTCCCGGTCAACAAATATAAACAAATAAATAAATAAATAAATAATTATAGCATCAATTAAAGAGACTCTGATTAACCCCAAATAAACTTCAGTTGTCTTATAGTAGGATTTTCCTGACATTTATTCAGTTGCCTGCTACAGCAGAAGCCATGAGAACTTACAAAGCATCAAAGAGACCTCATTGCTGAAAGGTATCAGACAGGAGAAGGGTACAAAAAAAATTCCACAGCATTGGATATACTATGGAACACAGTCAATAAAAAGTGGAGAAAATATAGGACAACAGTGATATTGCATAGAATTGGGCATCCGTCCAAAAATGATGAAAAGACAAGATAAAAATTGGTCAGAGAGGCTGCCGCCAAGAGACCTACAGCGACACTGAAGGAGATGCAGGAATTTCTGGCAAGTACTAGTTAGGTACTACATGGGACAACAATCTCCTGTATTCTCCATATGTCTGGGCTATGGGGTAGGTTTGCAAAACGGAAGCCTTTTCTTACACAGAAAAACATCCAGGCCCAGCTAAAATTTGCAAAACAATGCATCAAGTCTCCCAAAAGCATGTGGGAAAATGTGTTATGCTCTGATGGAACTTTTTGGCCACAATTCCAAAAGGTACGTTTGGCGCAAAAAAGAAAACTTCTCATCACCAAAAGAACACCATCCCCAAGATGAAGTAAGGTGGTGGCAGTATCATGCTTTGGGGTTGCTTTTCTTCAGCTGGAACTTGGGCTTTAGTCAAGGTGGAGGGAATTATGAACAGTTCCAAATACCAGTCACTTTTGGCCCAAAACCTTCAGGCGGGTGCTAGAAAGCTGAAGATGAAGAGGAATTTCACCTTTCAACATGACAATAACCCCAAGCATACATCCAAATCAACAAAAGAATGGGTTCACCAGAAGAAAATTAAAGTTTTGGAATGGCCTAGCCTGAGCCTAAATCTAAATCCAATAGAAAGTCTGTGGGGTGACCTGAAGAGGGCTGTGCACAAGAGATGCTCTCGCAATCTGACAGATTTGGAGCACTTTTGCAAGGAAGAGTGGGCAAATATTGCCTGGGCAAATATTGCCAAGTCAAGATGTGCCATGCTGACAGACTCCTACCAAAGAAGACTAAATCCTGTAATTAAATCAAAAGGTGCCTCAGCAAAGTATTAGTTTAAGGGTGTGCACACATATGCAATCAGCTTATTGTACATTTTTTATTTTTTATATTTTTCCCCCAACAAATTTGTTTTTCAATTGAATTGTACAGGTTATAGGTCACGTTAAAGGTGGGAAAAGTTTTGAAATGATTTATTGTGCTCTCATTTTTTTATATCACAAAAATCTGGCATTTTAACAGGGGTGTGTAAACTTTTTATATCCACTGTATATGATGGGAGAAAAAGGCCACAAAATATGGACAGATTCTAAACATTGCTCTTGTAAGCTTAGAAAGTAGCTACAATAACAAGGTGTATATTACTAGCATGCATTTGTGCTCATCCCCAATGAAACCATCTTCCTTGGGGATGTCAGCATTAACTGGTTAACTATCAGTAATCTAAACTCTAATACTCATATTCATTTATATGGCTTTACACAGCTAATCTCCCAACCTACTCATACAAATAACTCTCACACATCTAGTACTCTTCTTGAATGGGTACTTCTGTCTAATCCTTCCAAATATCATAACCCTGAAACCTTACCAAACAGCCTGAGTGATCACTCTCCTATAAAAGTACTTAGGTTCACTCCCCACTTCTTAAAACCTCCTAGGTTTGTTGCGTGTTGTAGACTCTCTTAACTTCCATCCAGAAACCTTTAATGCAATCTTCTCCAAAGTTAACTGGAAATTCCTTACCCAACTCCCATTAGAAGAAGCAGTACTAGCTTTCAACTCCACCTTCCTTGGTATCTCAGACTCACTTGCTCCCCCTCGCAAAGTCCGTATTAAGTCCAACTTATCTTTATGGCCATCAAAAGCCACTTGTACCCTTTTGATAACTAGAGGCAGATTATGGGATAAATGGTCACAAACTAAGCTCCCTGCAGACTTGCAAAAATATAAAGAACTTAGAAATTTGACAAAAAAACACAAACAAAGATAAAAAGGACTTCTATAACAAACCTCCCACCACCCTAAGATCTAATCCTAAAAAAATCTGGAACTCTATTAACCAAATATTACATCCTGGTAATCCTAGCTCCCCCAATTCATGCCCAGACAAGACACCTGAAGAAACGGCCGACTGCGGGTAGCCTGCCAGCAGGATAACCCAAGTGTAATGACTGCAACAGTGAAACACAATGAACATCTGCCACAATCTTCAATACCTATTTTATCGATTCCATATCTAAGCTACTCAATCCCAACTCAAACTCCTCTACTACTAACACCTCCAACTTCTCTGAACCTGCTCCTAATAGTAACTCTTCAAATACCTTCTCCCTCAAACCTGTACCTACTAGCTACTCAAAACTCTACTCTCTAAATTAAAACCATGCTCAGCATCAGCTGACAATATTCCTTCCACTTTTCTTGTACTAGCAGCTGATCCTCTTGCTCTCCCTATATCGATCTTAATTAATCGTTCTATCTCTGAATCAAATGTCCCTTCCATGTTCCATCTGGAAACAATACTACACTCTACTTATACACAAAGGAGGTAACTCCTCTGATATCTCTAACTTTAGACCTATCACTATCCTCTCCCCTATCTCTAAAGTACTAGAAAAATGCATTCATAAACAAGTTATGCAGTATCTAATACAGGAAAATTTGCTTGCACCCACTCAACACGGCTTCAGAACCAGACATAGCACCACTACAGCTCTATTATCCTTCCTCAAACACTGTCTCTATAGCTATGGATGACCATAAACTTATGTCTTGCCTATTTTTGGACCTCTCAAAAGCTTTCAACAGTCTCACACACACTTCTGCTACACAAACTGCTTAACCATAACTTCTCCTCTGATACTGTTGCATGGTTCTCCAGCTACCTCACGGATAGATCCAATCAATGAGATGGCACTCAGCACTCTCCCCTCCTATCCCTGTAGAAATGGGTGTACCTCAAGGGTCTATCCTAGGCCTTTACTTTTTAATAGCTTTACTAACCAGCTCTATACCTCCTGTCCTCAGTCATCTTTAGTGCAATACGCAAAGGACTCTGCTTTCAACACCATAGCCAACTCTCCCTCTAAGCTCTTCTCAGCTTCTCAGGTATCTTTTAACTTAGCCGAAACATGGCTCTCCAAAAACCAGCTCATCCTTAACCCTAAAAAAAAAACAAAGCTGTTACTCTTCCTACCTAATAAATTCAACAATATTAAATCCTCCTTCTTCATACAGTCCCTTAATAAACACTCCCATTCAGGTAGAATACAGCACTAAGTTCTTAGGCATCACCAATGACGATCAGCTTAAATTTGACTTGCATATTAATAACTGTATCAAAAAGACTCATTCAAAACTAGGACTCCTTTACCTTAACAAGACATTCCTTACATCTGAAGGCAAGATTACTCTCTTACCTACCTTTTACCTAGTCTAATGTACAACTTTCAAATTCTCACAAATCTTAACTCAACACTCCTGACCAAACTCAAATCTACCTACAAGGTAGCTAGATTTCCTGCCCAACAAACCTACAAAACCCATCACTGTCTCTCTCTAAAACACCTAACCTGGCTTGAATTATCCCACCAGCTTCGTCTCTCTCAGCTCCATTTCATCTCATTCATTCTATCCTATACCAGCCTTCCTACTGCCTGACACTATTCCCTCTCATCTCATTATTCTCCCTCCAGACCTCTCTGAAGCTCTAACCAAGACCTAGAACAAATCTACAAACACAAGTCTAAATTTGGATGCAACATATACACACACTGTTTCCAAACTTTGGAATACCCTCCCAACCACAATAACCATCACCTACCCTCCACTCTTTAAAAAATCTCTTGGACAACACCTCTCCTCCTGCTTGTTTTGCCCATGCCAAAAATAAACCTCTCACTTTCTTCCCCTACTGTGCCACTCCCACTTCACCCCTCCTCTAGCCACTCAAGGTACTTTGCATGTTCTAATATCACAGTTAAATCAATGCTAAGATTGTTTACTGCACTGCCTTCTAGCTATCTATGTAACTAACTATATGTCTGTATTTTTATGTATTTGCCTTCTAGCTATCTAGGTAACAAGCCTTCTATCTTTATTGTAATCTTCAACATGTTTAATGTCATGTGGAGCTTTTCTCGGTGGGCCTCCACTGAAAATGGGCTCACCTAGGCACAGTGGACCTTCCCGGTAAACAAATGCAATAAATAAATAATACAGCTATCACCCCCTATTGCCTGGAATAGGCTCCCACTAGAAATCAGGACCCTTACACATCCTAAAGAATTTAAAACAGCAACCAAAGAGCACTTTAAAAGTCACTGGTCCTGCCACGGCACTCTCCCTCCTTAAACATTCCCTACTTCCCACACCTTAATCTACTTTTCTGCCCTTAACTCACTCTTCTCACTAGCTCTCTCTAATCTTCCTTGACTACTCTTTCAATTTGTCTTCTAATGCCTATTAAGCTGATCATTTCAGTGAAACATTCTATAATAATTGTCTTGCCTTCATGCAACTGCATTATGATAAAACTGGGTTTTTGTAATTACTTACCCCAAAAACTATATTCATCTTAATGACATATTTTCTTTTTATACATCTTGAAAGAGCTTTGCTATACTCCCGATTAATGTCACTGTATAACATTGTATTGCTACTTAATGCCTTGTAATAATCCTGTAACAATGATGTTTAGTGCTAATTTATAATGAAAATTGTATATGTTGGGGCTTTTCTCCCCTGGCCTCCTCTGAAAAAGGGCTCTTCAGCTCAGTCGGACAAGGCCAGTCAACAAATGTAAAATAAATAAATAATAAATAAAATGCATTCTCTAAATGATGCTGAAAGTCAAAAATAGTGGGATCATCGGATCCGAGGGATGCCTGAGAGATCAGAGGCTTAGAATCAGAGGAGAAAACTATCCAAGCAGATAGGATCCGAATATATATATATTTTTTTTGTAAAAACACTTCTGATCTGAAGAGGCAGCCCAAAGTCTATGCCTCACAAGGAAAGCACCAGTCAGATGGATCCGCAGACATAGGATCCAATGAAAATGGCAGACAAGCTGAAAAACTTCAGAATACCGAACCTGTCAGATATGAGGAACAGTCAGAAACCTTGAGGGGAAAAAAGGTACACACCCTGCAAAAACTACACAGCACTACACTACAAAACACTTCAGAGATGCATAAAGGCAAATGTATAATTTCTGGAGGATAGGAAGTCCGAAACAAAGTCTGTCATGATCCTTGACCCTCACCCTGAAGGGGTGCCAGTCCAAAGCCGAAGACAGAAAAAATATTTCTAACAGTGGCAACGGATAGGAACAAACAAACTGTACTCCTTGCCAGAACGGACCTCTTGCTGTAAGGCAAGAAAGTTATCACTGCACTACCTACAGTAACAACCGCCTGGAAAAACACCACTTGACTTGAATGGACCAAGACATGAAAATGCCTGACACTCTAATAAGCCAAACAGTGGAAAGCCATAGTTCTCATACTTTTTGACAGAAGAAACAACAGTATAAAATTAATCTACAACCAAAAAGCAAGCTCTGAGACTGGAGGTTGCAAAAAAAAATAAATAAATAAAAATAGCAGCCACACCAATGACATACTGGGCTGACAGGGGCCAAGTACAACCATAAGAAACTTGCATAAAACCAGTCAATATACTTAGATAACAATAACATCAGTAATAAAACTATAATTATGGGAAATATCAATATCAACTGGCAAGATCTGATGACCAACTCCCCTACTAATAGCATAAACCTCTATGGTTACACCCAGCTCGTTAACAATGCAACCCGTATGCATTACAGCAATACCCTAGTTGCAGCTCTTGACTGGATACTAAATTCTAATCCTTACACTCTACCCAATAATTTTAGTGACCACCTACCCATATTCATATATAGATCCAAACCACAAATTATAAGATCCCACACATGCAAAACCTCAATAAATGTTTAACGAAATCCTAAAACACACCAAATGAAATCCACTTAAAACACTACCACTAGAAGATGCCCTTGAACACTTAAACAATGTATTTTTAAATACTCTCGACAGCCTAGCCCCCCCCCCCTCCACACCAAAAGAATGAAAATCAACCATGCTCCCTAGCTAACAAAAATACCAAACAGCATTTACAAGATAGAAATAAAGCTGGGAAGCAATGGCACAGTAACAAATCTGATGCAAACAGATATAAATAGTTACGAAACAAAGCTAAAAAAGCTAATGACCTTAGCCAAAAAAAAAAATTTCCAACCAACCGGCAAGCCACAATTTTTGAAATACATCTCAATTCTGCTTACCCCAGGCTCTAAACAAACTATCACCACACCCTGACATAACTCCCTTGGGGATAGCCAACCTGTTTAATTTTCATTTTATAGATAGCATAAGCAAACTTAACAAATCCCACTGTCGCAACTACCTCAAGCCCGATCCCCTCCATTCTTATTTATTTTATATTTGTTGACCGGGGTTTGTCCGACTGGGCTACAAATGCCCATTTTCAGCGGGGGCCTGAGAAGAAAAGCTCCAACAGAAAATAGCAATTTTACATACTGAATACATATAGAGATACATTCATCAGTACCACAGATTACTGGATTACAGTGCCACACATTACATTCATCAGTACCACACATTGCATCAGTACCCCACATTGCATTACAGTGTCATACATTAAACTGAAATACATATAGAAATACATTAATCAGAGGGATACATTCATAACTACATATTATACACATAATAGCGCAATAGTTACATAGCGGAAATCTTTTACTAGTTATATTTGTACAGTGATGTACAAAGAGGTGAAGATAAAGTAGTAAGTTTGTTTACTGAAGGAGAAGGAAGAGAGAAGAGAAGTAGAAGGTTATAGGGCAGTGTTTACCGGGGATAATTACATTATGTCATGACTCTTGCACAAACAAAAAAAACCTTCACCTCCTCAACAAACTAGTACATCTTCTATCCCACTTTCTCTTAAACCTGTCCCTACTTCTCTCATTCAAAAACTAATTCAAAAACTAAAACCATGCTCCCTCTCCTCCGACAACCTCCCCCTAAATACTTGAAACTTGCTGCAGAAGCCATAGCATATCCTGTCAGCATCCTTATAAACCGCTCCATAGCAGAGTTCAATGTCCCTAAGCTCTGTAAAAAATCTATCACCTCTTTAAATAAATGGGGCAACTCCAATGAACTAACCAATTATCGACCAATCTCCATCCTCTCCCATCTTTCCAAACTCCTGGAAAAATACATACATAAGCAATTACTTCACCATCTTATCCAAAACAAACTTATCACCCCTACCCAACATGGTTTTCGCCCACCACACAGCACCACCTCTGCCCTAATCTCCTTCATGGACACTGTGTCCAAATCCATTGACTCTGGTAATATTACCTGTCTTGCTACTAGACTTATCAAAGGCATGTGACAGTGTCCCACAACAAACTTCATCAGCTATCCATTATAGGCTGCCCCCACTATCCCTTCAATGGTTTGTAAGCTACCTATTCAACCGCCAGCAATGCGTTAAATGGCAAAATAAACTATCCCAATATCAAACCAATACAACTGCGGTACCATCAAGGGTCCATACTTGGACCTTTACTCTAATGTTTTCACCAACAACCTTCATACCTCATCACCATTATGCAATACGCAGATGACACTACCAAAAACTTCTTCCTCTAACATCACAAAACATCTCCAGCAACTTACCCAAACCACCTTCACCTCAAGAGACATGGCTAAGAGAAGCTCAGCTACTCCTAAATCCTAAAAAACAAAACTCTTGCTTTTCTCGACAAAATCAATCTCATCTGACTTAAATATTCTCTCAGGATAACACAGAAATTGAAACAGTTCCCACAGCTAAGCATCGAGGCATTATCATAGACAATAAACGTTCAAACACCACATCTGCAACAGCATTAAAAAAACACACAAACTAGGAACACTCTGTAGACAAAAACTTTCTTGGACAACTCCACCAGAAAAAAACCCTCACCAACACCTATTTGCGTCCCTCTCTTATATGCAGCCCCCTTAAACACCAATTTACAATCTTCTCTTAAAAACAAGCTCTAATCCTGCTACCATAAAATTGCCAAACATGCCACAGGCTACTCCTACCGTTCCCATCACTGCCTAGCTCTGGAAAAACTAAACTGGCTCGAAATCACACACCACCTAAACATAGTTCAGCCATCTTCTGCATATAAAATGATATATACACGATAGCTGCCCAACTCTCAAATCTGTCCTAAAACTCTACATACCTACCAGAGTCCTCTGCTTTGAAAACAAAACTCCTAACCTTCTACATTCTAAACAAAAGAGCTGGACAGTGCCTATATTCTAATGCTACCGCCAAACTCTGGAACTCTCTGCCAACACACATTACTACCACTGAGTGCTTTAACAACTTCAAACCCACCCTAAAAAAAAACATTTTCTTTGTATCCACACCTGCCCGTGCTCTTTCCCTTACAGGTCAGCTCCATTCACTCTCTAGAGCCTTTCCTTTCTACATGTGAAGATCCCTAGACCATGAATTTCATCCACTAACCATTACCATATCGAACTAAGAAACTTTATGTATTTCTACACCCTTAACTATTCCCATGCTACTCCACAATTCTTCTAAGCATATGCTTTCTTCCAATAGTCTGACCCTCTCTGCCTGACCCTCGCTCTACCCTTAATCCTACCTGATTAAAAAACAAACAAAAACAAGTTGTAATCTACATTACTTTTATTTTGTATCATCTATCTAGTGCATGTTTTATTACTGTATCTATTTCTCTGAACTTATTTAGTTTTCATGACAATGTGTGCTTCAATACTTGCTATTGTCTTGTTCATATAAAATGTCTTCACTGTCATGTATCATTTGGAGCTTTTCTCAACGGGCCTTGACTGAAAATGGGTTCCTGACCCAGTCGGACTTTCCCGGTAAACAAATGTTAAATAAATATAAAAATAAATAAATATAGCCACAGGGCTAGCGATGGTTGAAGGAACCATCAAGAAAAGACAATACTAGAGAAAGGAAATGTTATGGATTTAAATAAATCAATTTATAGAAGTATTAAACTTCCTTACAGCTCTTGATTTCGGAATTGTCCGTCTTACTATGTCGGTGGCAAGAGAGATGAGGAATTAGGGATGGTGTAGTGCATTATGGGAAGGAAGAGGAGCTTGAGATTAGGATCCAAAGTCTTAAATGCAGCTGAGTCAGATCCAAGGGTCTGATCCATAACCCATCAAGTAAGGAAGAATGAAAAGGACAACATCAGATCAAATGTTTATCTCCTTACAGCTGAGAATCTTCCTCTACATTGTGTTAACATTTTAAGTCTTCCCTAAATGCAGGCAACAGTACAGTTTGAGTAGACAGTACAGTTGCATGAGGCACTCACGACAGCAGTACATGTTCAAATAAGACTGCTGCTGCAGAAAATTCATAACATGATTAGGATTCAGCTTCAGAAAGACAACTATCCCATACATGAACGTTTAGCAGGTGGATGTCCTTAAGAGTACATGGTTGCACCCTACCTCTATAGCCATTAAGGAAAACTTGCCTGCAAAGAAAAACAGGTATGTACCTTAATCGTTTTTTTTTTTTTTTTTTTTTTTTTTTTTTTTTTGGTGATTTGAAAATAGTAAACAAACAGCAGATGTTTTTGGTGAAAGCCATTTAACCAGCACCACAAAAATATTCAGAGTTAACAAAAACCTAAATGTGCCTCATAGCAAATGAGTTAAAGAAGACACCACACTACAAACAACAGTCAAAGGCTACAAGCGGTAAACTATCTGAATCAGATACATTACCATGTACAAGACCAGGAAGATAAACTATACTGCAGCAATGAAGACAATGCTACTCAGACATGATGAGCCCTCACACAACTGTACTACAGTCATCGTAAGGATCATTCCTGCAAGAGATTCATCATGTAACTGTATGAGTATAATGAAGTGTACCCTCAGAAGCCAGAAATGGGTGGGTAGTCAAAAGCATACCCTGCAACACTGCCAAAGTAAATTTGCTCTACTGCTAGACAGGTCAGTAAATAGGTTCACAGGTTCATACTAGACTATCTGCCCTAGGGCATTTATAAGCCTAGCCAGAGTGTGTTTGGCTTTCGCCACCCATTTTAAATTAATTTTGCTATGCCCTTTTTTGAGGTTAGTATACTGTGCCTCTGTCTAACAGTGACACAAAAGTGATGCCCGGGGTAAACCTACGATCTCCCATCCACTCATCAAGATTCCTCTTGAAGAGAGTCAAGTGAGGGACTCGGCCTAACCTGGACTGGGATTGTATTCCAGAGTGAAGGGAGCCTCTGGGTTATGAATCTGTCCCTCCAGCATGTCCTATTTATTTCAGTGCTGAGGTTCAAGTCTCTCAAGCGAGTAGCTCGATGGGATTTGCATTTTCTGAAGTGCAGCATGTCCATTAATTCCGGGTTGGACATGGCTTTATACGTCAGGCACAGATCGCCTCTGAGCAGGCGGTATGCCACTGAGTAGAGCTGGAGTTTCTTTAACCGGGCAGCATATGGCATCTGTTTGAGCCCTTTCATCCTCTTGATGAGGTACTTTTGGGGTCTTTCCAGTTGCTGCAGGTGTCTGGTAAGGTACATCCCAAAAGGGGCATTGCACTCAATTATGGGCCTGATGAGGGATAAGTAAAGAGGCACAACCTCCCCTGATCTAGATGTGAATCCCTTCATGATTAGGTAGGCTATATAAAATGTTTTTCTAACCACTTTGGCCATGTGGTTGTCAAATGAGAGATTGCTATCAACTTGGGTCCCCAGGTCCCGAATTACTTCTTCTGTACTTAATGGATTACCACTTATGTGGTAATTTGTGGGCACTTTGTTTTTGCCAAAGGGAATGACTATACACTTTTTGGCGTTTACCTTGAGGCCATGGCTCTGGCACCAGTTGTCTGTTTCTATGAGGCCCTTTTGGAGGATGCTTGTGTCGGTTGGAGAGTCGATTATGGCACCCAGTTTGCAGTCATCTGCGAACTTGGTCAGCCACAGTCCTTCCGTGTTGGCCTGTACTTCCAAGAAATATATACCGAACAAGAGAGGTCCCAGGACTGAGCCTTGTGGACGCCACTTGTAACTGGTTTGGAGTCTGACATGGCTCCAGCAATTCTAACCATGTGGGTTCTGTCCTTGAGCCAGTTTGCAACCCATCTAGTGACATAGGGGTTTATATTTAAGCTGGTGAGCTTATCTATAATGCCAGAGTGGGGTATTGTATCGAAGTCTTTTGCGAGATCCAGGTAGGCTGTGTGGACCACCTTCCCCTCGTCAATGGCCTTGGTGACTGTTTCAAAGAAATCGACCAAGTTTAAGAGGCAGGATCTGCCCCTTAACAAAGCCAAACTGGGTAGGATCCAGTGTCTGTAGGTCCCCAATATCTTTATTTATGAGGTCCATGATGATCCTTTGCATAGCTTTGCAGACCAAGCTAGTCAGGCTTATGGGGCAATAGTTTCCAGGATCCGTTAAGGCACCACCTTTGTGGAGAGGGACCACTGTTGCTGTACGCCACTCTTTGGGTACATATCCTGTAGTAAGGCTGAGATTGAACAGTAGTTTTATGTTTGGGTTTAGCTCTTCTTGGAGTTCATGTAGGACACAGCCCGGGACACCATCTGGTCCCATTGATGCTGTGTTTTTTGCTTTGGAGAGGGCGGCTCTTACCTGAGCATCTGAGATGTCAGGGGGGCAAGCACTCTACTGGGATAGATATTTGCCCTTTTGGTGGGGGGTGGGGTTTGCAATGAACCTGTCAGCTAAGATGTTGGCAATGTCTGTGGGTTCGGTGTATTTTTTGTCATTTTGGACTAATTCTGAGCATATCTGGGAATTCCCACCCAGGTTCCTAACATAACTAAAGAAAGCCTTGTGATTATCCTTAGTGTCCTGTGCAATTTTTCTCTCGAAGCTGGCCTTAGACGATTTTATGAGTGCCCGTACTTTTTTGCTAATACTGATCAGAGATGCCTTCCCTTTTTGGGATTTTGATCTATCATGTAGTAGCTTCCTCCTTCGATTGTATAGTTTGTTTATGGCTGGGGTCCACCAGACAGGACGTCTGCCTTTGGAGGATTGGGTCTTGGTTTTATTTGGGATTGCATGATCCATGCAGTCCTGAAGATGTTCATAGAATGCGTTTATAAAGGATTCTGCGGTCTGGGCCATATTTTCCACAGGCCCGGGGGCTTTGAAGGATTCCACCTCAGTTTTGAGGAGTGTGAAATTTGCTTTAGAGAAGTTTTTCACTGTGGTTTTCTGGGCAGGGGGTGGGGTCGGGATGTGAATATCCAGTGAGATTAGTTTATGGTCTGATCTTACCAGTGAGGGATACACTTCTGGTCTGGAGCATAGAGTTCCCATGTTGGTGATGATCATGTCCAGTATGTTTTCCCCAACTGTGGGAGTGGTAACAAGTTGTTCCATAGCATTTGAGTTTATAAATTCTAGGAACCTTTGTGCTAGGGTGTTGGAGGCTAGAGTAATGCTCCCAGTCTATGTTTGGGTAGTTGAAGTCGCCCAATATAATGGTGTTTGGAGAGACCTTCATATTTTCCAGTGTTCTCAGGAAGGCCGAGTGGGGTTCCTGGGTTTGGAAGGGTGGTCTGTAGCAGGCTATAAACTGGAAGGCAGTTTTACCCACTGTTAGTTGCACATGGATAGTCTCTGATGCTTCGTGCTGTGCCACCACCCTGGAGGTGTGGGTATATTTGACTAATATTGATACTCTCCCTCCTTTTGTGGTTCGGTCCAAGTTTTGGGGCCGAAAAGCATGGTATGAGGTATAACCTGGTAGTGCTGGGTTGCTCTCGGGAGCCTTGAACCAGGTTTCTGTTACTGCACATATATCGATGTTCTCCATGCTAAGGAGAGTTTCCAGTGCGTGCATCTTGAGGATTAGACTTTTGGTGTTGAGTAGCATTACTCTTAGTTTCTTATCCCTTGTGATACCTATGGAGGTGGGTTTGTCTTTTGAGCCTTGCCTAAAAAAGGCACTACGGAGGTAGCAAGAGCCTTTGCCAATATCCGAAAGCCCAGGGGTGACAGGTGCAAGCCGTCCCTAGTGAAGCATCGTGGCTTGTAGAGCATGTCATCCCAGGCTGACAGGCATTGGATCCCCTTTGAAGGACACCAATACTTAAGCCAATTGTTGAAATTGATAATCTTGTCTTCATATTATGGCATCATTCTTGGTAAGGGTAATATGCTACTCAAGGACAGGGTTATACCAGCCTGGGCTACATGCTCAGAGAGCTCCTCTATGTCTCTTTTCATGTAGAGCATGTCATCCCAGGCTGACAGGCATTGGATCCCCTTTGAAGGACACCAATACTTAAGCCAATTGTTGAAATTGATAATCTTGTCTTCATATTATGGCATCATTCTTGGTGAGGGTAGTTAGAAAAGAAAGATTGGCAAGACAAGGCTGTAAAATAAACTGTTTTAATAAAAACAACGACAAATCCAAACAATGGTAAGCGCTTTCGGGTTCTCCAACCCTTCATCAGACAAAAATGTCTGATGAAGGGTTGGAGAACCCGAAAGCGCTTACCATTGTTTGGATTTGTCGTTGTTTTTATTAAAACAGTTTATTTTACAGCCTTGTCTTGCCAATCTTTCTTTTCTAATTTGGACTATTTTGGTTTGGCAAGACTTTAGCTACAGCACTGAGCATTTTTTCCCTTTATTCTTGGTGAGGGTAATATGCTACTCAAGGACAGGGTTATACCAGCCTGGGCTACATGCTCAGAGAGCTCCTCTATGTCTCTTTTCATGTAGTCCAGGGAGGTACATCTCAGGTCATTCACACCAGCATGGACAATGACCGAGTCATATTTGTACTTGCCTTGGAGTGACCTGAGTGCTTGTGTTATTTATGTGGCAGATCCTAGCGCCAGACAGGCAGCTCACCGTGACCTTCTCCTTGTTCAGCCTGGTGAGTGGGACGTCAGTTTGCCTGACGATAGAGTCACCTATTACAAGTGTATCAGGTGTGTTGTTTAGCCTTAAGGGCTGTGACTGTTCGGCACACTGGCTTTGTGAGCTATGTGTTGCACATGTTTTGTTTTGGGGTAGCGGTTGCTTGGGTGTCTGCTTTGGAGGTCTCTGCTGCTTAGGCAGATTTTTATTTAGAGCCTCCGAGTATGTTTTTGTGTGTTTGGTTTGCTGTCATGGTAGGTCTATGTGAGACTGGAATTGTA
The DNA here is from genome assembly GCF_019279795.1 of Protopterus annectens. Lineage (NCBI taxonomy): Eukaryota > Metazoa > Chordata > Ceratodontiformes > Protopteridae > Protopterus > Protopterus annectens. The sequence continues at coordinate 1,873,840,054 of NC_056726.1, read as the reverse complement.
GTGAGTGTGGTTTCCTTCTCCTCCTGACTGGTTACGCCAGTACTGAGTTGAGAGAGCTTAGCCTCCAGTATGGCTATATGGTTGCATCTCTCACATGTGTTGGAATTTGTTGGGAGGAGAAGAGGGTTGTCTGTGTACATGAGGCAGTTGTAACATTGCCTCAAGATTCCCAGATTCACCAGCTGGACAGGAGAGGAGATTGACAACTGACCTTTGGACATGCTAGAATAGTATTGGGAATTCCTTTATAATTGAAAAAAAGGGCCAGTGGGGAACAAGGTACTCAAGGGGAGTTTGAGAGGGTGTAGTGCTTTTAATTTTTTAGTGCTGACATATAATTGCTTTAGTGAGCAAGTGCCAGGTAACTTAGATGCAATGTGTTACAGGTAACTTAAATGCAAAAACGACAAACAGTAACTTTCTTTCAAGTGAAACAAGGAAATAAGTACAGTAATCAATGCAGATATCACTAGGGATCCACAGAAGCGCTGAAAAGCCGCGTTTTAGGTGGAATTAGCGTTTCAGGGAAATAACAAGCAAACAAACAACAAGCATACAAACAAAGCTAGATTCAGCAGGCCTGGATCTAGTCTATGCTACAGCAAACAAGGTGTACCAATTTCAGTAAGAAGCAGTTCAAATATGCAGGCACTATAAGCCTTTAACCAGAAATTCCCAGCTCAGAAGGGCAGAGTCCAGCCTCTCCTCCCACAAGAGTGCAGACCACGAACCCTCTTAATGTAAAATAACTAGCCTGAAGCCCAAGTGCTTAAACCAGAATTAATACACTTTTAGAATAACAGACACTGAGTCCTCAATCAGCAGTTCCCAACTTAGAAGGATGTAAGCTACCTGTTCTGCCACTACAGTGCAGACCACAAACCTTCTTAATGTAAAACAACTGGTCTGAAGCCCAAGTGCTTAAACTAAAAGGCATAGAATGAGTTACACCAAGCAGTAATAAATACAATTGAGTACTTAAGATGACGCAAAAGCAAAATAAAGTAGGAAGAAACACAAATACAGTAAAAGCAGATACATTTTTTTTTTTTTTTGATTGAGCAAATGAGATGGGCCCAGGAGTTACAGGGCAGAAACAAGTGCAAATGCAGGCCTTCAAATCATATTAGTTAGAGAATGTGTAAATGGATGTTCAAGCACTAGCTGCACAAAAATGTGGTCAGCATGGACATTTCATCTGCTTTTGGAAATGATGTAACCCATTAGACAGCCCTGCTCTCACGAAGCAAGCATTTGTGGGCAACCTCCAATCGCCTGTCTGAGAGAGGTGAACAAACAGTACCTTCTCTTGTCTCCACTTCCTCCCTTTGCCAGCTCCTCTAGTGTCTGGGCCACTAACTGAGCTTGGATCATGCGGTTCTTATGTGTTATCCTGTTATGCCACAGAGCTGGTTTAATCTCACCCATTTTAAGTTCTTTTGTTTTTATCCAGTGTGTTCTATGTGACTCTTTTGTACAGAAGACTTAACATTTGCTTTTACTGCCTGAAGAAATGGATGGAATGGTCAAAGGTGGTACCAGAATCATTAATACTATGATCTTCCTCCAAACAAAGAATCATTTTTACTGGGTTTCTTGACTTTTATACATGTTGTAACTGGCAAGCATATTGTATAGAGAAATGCACTACAAAGAACACAATTTTACATGGAAAGGACATTAAGAACTTAAAATATTGACAAAGATGAAGGCTTGGAATTTTGCTTGATGAAACAGAGCGATGAAGCCGTGAGTATGACGCAGAAGCCTGAAACTAATTAGTAGCTTGAATGCTGGGGCAGGCAGGCAAAAAAGAATGAGAGTGAACGTTTATGAACAGCTCACTCATCTTCAGGGGAGAGAGTTGGCCAAGCCCACTGCAATACTGACAGCTACAGAACAGAGAGGTGTACAGCATGCAGCACAAGGGGCAGAGGACATGCTTGACTCTACCAAGCTGTGCCTGCACAGAAGCCTTCATGAGTACAGGCAAGAATGATCACTCCTCACACGGGGGAATGTATAAATAGCCTTAATGTAATCCACTGGGGGGTTAAGCAAACCCCTTATGTCTAACTTAATGACTACCTCTTCAATCAGCTCTCACCTTATGGGGAACAAATGGGCAAGAAAGCTCAAGGTTAGGAGGCAACAAGGGTATAAAAAAAATACATTAAACAAAACAGGAAAAAAGTCTTGGAGAAGAGACTGATTAACTTGTGAATCTAACAGGTCAACCATTCTTTTCAATTAGAAAAAATGTAGACTGTGCAACAGCAGCTCTTTCTTAGAGATGGGCTCTTTAGTAATCGCACTGCAAGACAACAGCCATGCATTCCCACAGATACATAATGGCTGCTAAAAAAGGTAAGCCAAGGAAACAGAGCTCTAAACTCTGGCTGAATCCCAATCATATCATGAATCTCCAAGAAATGATCCTTACGATGAACAAGAAGCCTTTATTATGTATGCTATGTTGATGACAAATGCATTCTGGTAGTGGAAATGAATAAGAGGTTGAATTTGCATTCCATACAGCAACCTTTTCATAGTCAATATTTTGTATCCTGAAAATGCAATTAATCAGAAGAGTCTAAATAAATCAAATATGTGGCAAGATCAAGCTTTAGCTACTGTCCCATAAATGACTTGAAAATTTGACTCAAGATATTCCATGTGGATAAAAATGTGTGGGGAGAAGCTTTATACACTACTTTATGACTGACTAGAATGCTGATCAGTATTACTGCACAAAGGAAGGTCAGTTTTAAAACTGGTTTGAAGAAAACTACCAAGACTACATTTCAGCATATTTGGCTCTGCATCTAAGACCACTTTTTCACAAAAGTTATGCACTCACCATAACTCTGTATCTATGCTGTCTGTTTTCATCCTTCCTCAACTGACGAGTCTCAAACATGAGCTCAGATCCGTCTTTGGCCACTCTGATGGACTTTAAGCTCTGCAGCTCAAGCTCCTCCCCTTACCTACAATCCTCAGTTACCTGAGATCAAGTTTGCCCTGTATTCAGCTAGTCGCACTATGAAAAAAATATCAGCAATTAAGATTGTCTGAGGCAAAAAATAGCTATTACTCAGGGGTAAAACAAGAGAAGGAGAAAAGAAAGGAAGCCCTACAGAGCATATAGTAAAACTGACAGGGGACAACCCTCAGGACATACTAAGGAAACAGTCAAAAAGGAAGGGAACTACTAGGCAAGAAAGTTGAGGAAGGATGAAAACAGCACAGATGCAGAGTTATGACGAGTAATAACTAATATCTGATGTCTTTTCCATCCGTTCCTCAACAGATGGGACAGAGTTTCCCAGCTAGAGTAATCTTGAATGGTCTTCAAGGAAGGATATTGCAGAGAACAGAGGAGCTAAAATCTACCTTATTCCTAGATAATATGCCCAATTTATAATGAGCTATGAAGATATGAGCACTTTACCATGTAGTAAGCTTTACAAACATCATTTACAGGCACTTTGGATCAAAAAGAAGATTATGTTGCCATGGATATCATGGAGTATGCTTCAGGATGTTTGGGTATTATTAAACTTTTACTCTTGTAAACAAAAACAAGGCAGTCAGCCTTCTGGCTAAGGTTACTTTTGATACTGCTTTGCCCAACTTTCCCTTGGAGAACGAGACAAACAGTCCTGTGAGTACAGAATCTGAGCGGTCTATAAATATCCAAGAAAGCAAGCACATATTCTCTCTTGTTAGAAAAATCTGGAAACAAGACTGGTAGGTTAATTGACTGGTTAAGATATGCTTCTGACACTGCTTTAGGCAGGAATGAAGAGTTAGTCGGAAGGGACGCTATCCTTATCAGAAATCAAGTAAGGTGGCTGGGAAGAAAATGCCCAGAGCTTAGACACCAGTCTAGCTGATGTAATGGTGAACAGTAAAAGTGTTTTCCATGACAAATACTTTAATTCTGCCCTGGCTGAAGGGTCGAAGGGAGGCCGAGTCAAAGCCTGAAGGATAAGTGCAAGGTCCCATATAGGGATAGGGTACTTAATAGGAGGCCAAACCAGAAAAGTTGCTGTTGTTTTGTCTTTCGGCTTTTCCAGGTTAGGGGTCGCCACAGCGGAATTCCGGTCCGCTAATGATTGGCAGTTGGTTTTTATGGTGTCGAATTGCCAGCCCGACGCCTAACCTTCAACGTAGGCACGCCCATTCAACGCATCTTGTGAACGCCCACTCAACTGAGGGGAGGACATGCAGACTCCACACAGAAGGCACTCCCAACCCAAGCCGAGAATCGAACGGGAAAACCTTTTGCTGTGAGGCTGCACCATCGTGAAAGTATAGGCCAAACCACCCTTTAAAAATGCTTTACACAACATCAAAGCTAGAGAAGAGTGGTTTTCACCTACAGTAGAGTGTTGACTATCCGAACGTAGCTTTCCAAAGTTTTCAGGTAGGAAAAATCAAAGTTTGAATATGTAAACATTATACGTATTCGCTTGTGCGTGTTTTTGAACTTGTACTACAATAACATACTGTACCATTTTGCACTTACAGTAAATGTTTTACTTTTCTTGTTTAATGTTCATCAAAAACATTTTTAGAAGTTTTTTATCTAGTTCAATTATGTTTGATTATCTGAATAGTTTGCTAATTTGAACTTCCCTAGGTCCCAATTAGTAAGAATTATCAACTCTTCTATACGTGAAAATTTGAGATAGCACACTGCTGAACCTTAACTGTCGAATAACTAGCTCCACTTTTGAAGATGAAAGCAGGTAAATCAAGAATCAGTGGAATACATGCTGAAAAAGTGTGTAAAAAATGTTCCTGGTAGAAGCTTTCTGGGATGATATAAAAATGTGATGAACAGGAGAAAAAAGCTTGGGGTTTCTAGCGATCACTGGAACTGCAGAAACCATGCAGTCAGCTTGAGGGATTTAATGTTTGGGTGAGGCGAAAAAAGGGTGAGACAGAAGATGCCAAACAGAGTCTAGTACACAGGCAGGGTGAACTAGGTGAGGCCACAAGAAGGAAACCCGCACTTGGTGAGGCTAGAATGAGGCAATGAGGATAACCTTGCTCTTCCACAGCAGTGCTTTCTGAATAAACCTGAGGATGAATGGAGTGGAAGGAAAGGAGTACAATAATCCGGGAGGGCATTTGCGAATTATACAGTCTCTCGGTGACTCCCCCTTCCAGGAGGATCAGGGCAAAGGACCTGCTGCACTTGGCATTGAGGAGAGAAGCACAGCTGACTCCTAGAGATTATTCATACAGGAACAGAAATATTGTCAAAAAGAACACTTGCCCACCATAACCTGCTCAAGTTAACAGGGACCATGTCTTAATGCTGAAATGGCAAACAAAACCTGAGGTAACCGAGGAGAAGGAAATACGGAAAAGGGGAGGAGCTCAAGCCATGAAACCTAGTCTATCAAAGAGGCCGAGGACGAATCCGAAATGGATCAGCTGAAGAATGGATGAAAAAAAAAACATCAGATATAGCACTTTTCTCCAAGGTAATGGCCATGGAGCTGAATGCATTTAGTAGTGGGAAACAATAAAAATCTTTTCCCCCTACACTGTATTCAAAGTGTACAAACTCGTGACTTCAAACTATGCTGTAAAACCAAAAGTTATACACCCATCAATAAAGTACAGTTGTGTACCTGCCATAAATGTAGATGTTCAAGTGTATTCACTGTTGCAGTCATTACTCTTGGGTTATCCTGCTGGCAGGCTACCCTCGGTCGGCCAGAATTCCAAAGTCTAGATCCGGCATCGGTTGCTGTCGCCTCTTCCCTGAAGTCAGTGCGTGAGGGGTATAAAAGTTGCAGCTGACACCATTTTCTTTAGTTTTTCTTGCCCCAGATGTCAGGTGCCCCGAAATTGGTAGATTGAAAAAATATGCCAATAAAAATACATGCACAAAAACATTTCCTTTGTCTACAAGCAAATACACCACATAGGTTGTAAAGGATAGAGTAATGCAGAAAAGTCCCAGCAAAGAGAAGGGGGATGGTGGGTGGGTAACCTGGACTGCAACAGTGAATACACTTGAACATCTACATTTACGGTAGGTACACAACTGTACTATGTTCATCGTGTTTCACTGTTGCAGTCATTACTCTTGGGTTGAATCCCAAAGCTGAGGATGGGCGGCTGGGCTATAAAGGATTAGGAGAGGCTATGAGGCCCTGCAGAACTGCTGCGGCAAAACCTGCTCTGGACTTAGAGTAAAAAGGTAAGTGGTAGTGCTTTGTGAAAGTGTGCACTGAATTCCAAGTTGCAGCCTCTAAGATATCTTTGGTTGGTACTCCTCTGAGGAAGGCTGCTGCTCTGGTGGAATGAGGCCTAATGCCCTTAGGCACTGATTTGCCATTTTGAAAATAGCAGAAACGGATGCAATGGCCTATCCATTTAGAAATAGTCTATTTTGATAGCCTTTCCTTGTGATCCTGCAGCATATGACACTAAATGTTGCTCAGTTTTTCTGAAAGCTTTAGTTCTGTCCAAGTAGAAACGTAACTGCCCGTGTATGTCCAAATAATGCAGAATTTTCTCACCCTTGTTCTGTGAACTTGGATAAAAGGTAGGCAAGTGAATGGTTTGGTTGAGGGCCACACTGGATACCACCATAGGCATGAATGTAGGGTTTATTCTCAGAGAAACCCTGTCTGGATGAAAAATGATAAAAGGTTCCACAGCCATGAGTGCTTGTAACTCAGAGACTCACCTTGCAGAGGTTATTGCTAGGAGTAGAGCTGTTCTCCAGGAAAAAAATTGTATATCTCTTGTTGAAGCTGGCTCGAAAGGAGGCATTGTGAGTTTTTCCAATACATAATTTAGGTTCCAGGCCAGAATTGGTGCTATCCTTGGAGGCCTAATGTTTTTGGCCCCTCTGAGGTACTACCTTATTAAAGGATGAGAAAAGATAGGTGGTTCCGTATTGTAATGGGCTGAAATGGCAGAGGCATGAATCTTAATTGATGAGAAAAATAGGCCGGTGTTCAGCATCTCAGTTAGGTATTGTAAAATCTGAGGTATATTCGGTACACACATGTCAATGCCTTGTTCCTGGTTCCAAGCACAGAATCGCTTCCATTTTTCTGCATAAGATTTTCTGGTACTGGGCCTCCTGGCCTCCAAGATAACATCCATAACAGCTTTTGAAAGAGGAGTGTTCTGAATGGTTACATTATCCGCCATGCTGCCAGATTTAAGGTCCTGAGTTGGCTGTGCAGGATCTGATTGTTTTGTTGGGTTAGCAAGTGAGGAGTTTGAGGCAATATCCATGCTGGACCTTGAGACAAGCTCTTTAGGACTGGGTATCAGTGCTGGCGTGGCCAGTCTGGTGCAATCAGTATAATTTTTGGATTCTCTTGTCTGACCTTTAGGAGTTCCCTGGGAAGGAGAGGCAGTGGAGGAAAGGCATATACTGTTAGACTTTTCAGCTGAAGGATAGGGCGTCCACTTTCCATGCTTGCTTGTGATAAATCCTTGTGCAGAATCTCTGCAACTGGCAGTTGTGGGGGGAGGAAAATAGATCTATGTCTGGGCATCCCCATTTCCTTATTATCATGCTGAAGACTTGTGAATCCAGTTTCCATTTGTGGGGATCCATGAGGTTTCTGCTTAGGTCGTCTGCCAGAGTATTTGTTTTTCCTGGCAGGAATTGTGCTTGCAGGTGAATTTGAAAAGCCAATACTGTGTCCCATAAGGTCATTGCTTGTCTGCAGAGAGGGTAGAAATGTGTACCTCCCTGTTTGTTTATGTACCACATGACCATAGTATTGTCTGTCTTTATCAGTAGTTGTCCTGGATGAATCAGGTCTTTGAAGGCTGTCAGGGAATTTTGAACAGCTAGCATCTCTTTTTGATTGATGTGAAGATGCATCTGGTTTGCAGGCCATGTGCCTGACTACATTTTCCTGCCATATGGGCCCCCCAGGCATAATCTGATGCATCCGTTGTCAGTGTCCGTTTGGCTGTGGGTAAACTGAATGGCAGACCCTTGTTGTGGTGACAGGCTTCTGCCCACCATCGAAACTCCTGTTGCAGGCAGAGAAAGAGTGCAATTACTGTCTCCAGGCTGTGGCAATGCTGAGTCCAAACACCTTTTAGATACCATTGTAGTTTCCTCATATGCAGTCTGGCATATGGAATTAGTAGAATGCAGGATGCCATGAAACCCAGGGCCTGCAGGATTTTCCTTGCAGATAAGTGGATTTTTGTTGCCAATTTCTTGAAGTAAGTAGTCAGTTGCTTTTGTTTGTCTGGCGTGAGATAAGCCATCTGGGCAGTTGTATTTACGCTTGCACCCAGGAATATTATCTCTTGAGAGGGCACTAGTTTTGATTTCTTTTCGTTTCTTTTCATTTACTTTGTACCCCATTGTTTAGGCCTGTATGAGCCTTGGGGCTGAGATCTGCCTCTGGGACATCTGTATCTGCCTCTTTGTGGTCTGTCTGACACTGGAAAGGACCAATTTTTAGAAGGTCAGTTCCTGCTAAACCTGGGTGGCTGTATCTGTAAGAAATCCTTGACTGTCTGCATGGATTGTGCTTTATCCTCCATGTTTTTCAATACCTCTTTAAAGTGTCATGCTGTAATGGTGCATCTAATAATTTTGCTTTAACATGATCAGGCAGATTCTGTTCCTTTAACCAAGCATGCCTTCTAATCACAGAACCTGTAACTGTGGCCCTGCAAGAGGCCTCCAGTGAATCATAACCACATTGCAAAGTATGTTTTCCCACTTGTTCAGCTGCATGCAATAAATACTGCAATTCCTTGTTCTCTGAACATTCAGTATTTGTCAACAATTTCTGTTTAAGCAGTGACACTAAATATTGCTGATGTTTAAGCATATGAAACTGACAATTTAAAGCCCTTACAGCCGGGGTAGCAGAAGTGTAGACTTTTTTCACCCATCTGTCTAGAGCCCTAGAGTCCCTATCAGAGGGGACAGGGTTTTTTTTGCAGTGGAAGCTTTAACCCCTTTGGGACCCTGAGATATAGTTTCTGGGTCAGCAGCAGGGTTTTTGTATAGGAATTTATGAGAATCTGGGACCCTGTAGTATCTGTCTGGCTTAACAGGTGCAGGGGGTAAAGAGTCAGGGGACAGGCCGAACTCTGAAAATACATCATCTACAATGTCTAGACAAGTGGAATAGCAAGGGGTCTGTGCTGAGGAAGTAGCAGAAAGCCTCTGAGCCTTTTCTTAGATTCAGAATAATCTTGGCTCTCCCAGTGGAAATGCTCCCTCATGGTATGCAGGGTTTCCCCAAAAGAATAATCCTCAGGAGGAGAGGCTGAAGGAGTGGATTCTTCAGCATCAGAATCCTCATAGGGAAGCACGGAGTAATCCTGTTCAGAAGAGGAATTAGAGGAAATAGAAACCTGATCAGAAGAATCATACTCTGTTTCTTGCCTAGGCCGCTTATCAGGAGGGGGGATGGGAGCCCCTGATCAAAGTAATTAGATCTTCGGCCATTTTGAGCATCTGTTTTTTAGGCATGGAAGTCTGAGTAGGAGAATGCTGCACTTGTTTCTTTGTCTTTAGAGCTGCTTTAGTCTTTGAAGCTGAAGATGGCTTAATATATAGTTGTGTAGGTCTGAAGACACCCTCAGAAGCCGGTGCCTGCTCAGCAGGTCCAGACCCATCTGAGGGAATGATTTCCGAGTGTCCAATACCTTTAGTATCCAGAGGCCCAGTCGGCTCCACGTGGGAGTCGGAAGCGGCCTGTGGCTCTGAGGTAGCGGGTGCCAGGGGCTGCGAAAGCGCCTCACTGAGAACCGGCGAACCGGCGACTGGCCTAGCAGAGGCCTTGTCATAGGTTTTGGACCTCGGATGCCTATCCCTTTCCTTGTCCTTGCGTTTTTTGTAAACTCCGGTTGTCGGCTGGTCCGACGGAATTATATAATTAAATCTTCGGCCAAAGTAATGAATTGCAAAATCGAACTGACGCTTGATAGTGCGTTGGTTAAATCTAGCACAAAACCGACAGTTAGCAACGTTGTGATCGGGGCCTAGGCAAGGAATACAGTAAGAGTGAAAATCCTTATGAGGTATTTGCTTCCCACAAGAAAAACAGTTGTTAACTTTTTCTGGCATCGGTCTGGAGCAAGAAAAAAGTTTCCCCAATGGGGTACTTAGCTTTAATGAAGACTTTGGTTCTGAAATTCGGATTTGAAAATCTCAGGAGTCGGCCGACCGGCACTTGCGAACTGCTTTTGCTTCGGGCACCGCGTGGCAAGAAAGACTGGAAAAAATGGCGTCGGCTGCATCTTTTATACCCCTGGCGCACTGACGTCAGGGAAGAGGCAACAGCAACAGACGCCGGACCTAGACTTTGGAATTCTGGCCGACTGAGGGCAGCCTGCCAGCAGGATAACCCAAGAGTAATGACTGCAACAGTGAAACACGACGAACGTCCATATTTTCATACCTACACGTTGATTCCTAGAGAAGGGTCTTTGAGGGGTAGAAAAATGTATGCCCATGGCAGACATGGTTATTCCCTCTTGCTTACATCTGGAAAGCATATCCTTTACTCTGGGGCCAAATAAGGAAGACCCATCAAAGACAGCATGATGAATGATGACAGAGCTCCACAAAACTACACAGTCACATCCAGGCATGTCTCTTAATGGCTAAGCCTGAATCTGTCACCTGAGAAGTACCTTTCGCTGCACGGGAGATCAGCGTTATGGACACATTAAAAATTGACTGGAGCGTGGCCAGTTGAGAGGAGACTCTCTTGGTCCTTGGCAGACATGGACCTAGAAAGTGATTTGGAAAGTTCTTTATTCAAATCTCTTTGTAACCTTGAAAAATGTGTCATGTAATTCAGTAACCGGATAGCAAAGGTTGCTGAAGCATGCACATGGTTACCAAACCTGTCCAAGGACATGGGCTCCCTGTTAGGGGGATGTACAGTAGATCTCTGTTCTGCCAGTTCTTGTTTTGGTGGCTGCCCAAACAACCGTAGCATCAACTGAGACGCCCATGCTCCACTGTGCCCTGGCCTTGGAAGGCATTAAACTTTTGCCAGGAGGTTTAGGAATTGGCTTCCAAAGTAACCAGTTCCTTCTACAGCTGGTGAAAAACAAGATCTGTCTGGGGAGTCACCCACGAGGTAGCCAATACCCAGGCCAGACCCGACTTAAAAGCCTCCAGAAACATTGATTCCTCCTAGGAAGGGGTATTATCTGAAGATCAACCACCTTTCTGTTTTAAAAGTTCTAAAATGTCTCCAAATTAGACTTCTGGTGGAGATCTGGGGGACCCTCCACTTCACTGAAATTGGAGTCCTCAGTGAGAGATTCGTGACTGGAATCTAGGTGTCTCACTTTACAAGTCCCCTTCCAAGGAACCTCCTCAATGGGATGATCTGGGGAAGTGTTGAAAGAGAAGAGGATGGCCCTGAGGGAACAACTGAAGACTTGATCAGGCTGGTTGCCCTAGCTGAATGAATGAACAAGGCTCAGAGCAGAGAACTGGAGGAGGTATAGTTGTCTGATTGGAGGAGGGCAGGGATGTCCAATCTCTAGATAAAGAGAAGGCCCTCTCCACAACCTTGAAGGCAGAGTGCCTGAGGGACACTAAAATTGATGGCAAAGGAGCAGAAAATTTTCGAACCGTCAGCTCCTGAAACCCACCAGCACTCCACCCAAGAAAGGAGTTGGACTTCAGCTGTCCAGCACCAAAGCCTTGAGAGGCAGAGACAACTCCAATGACTTCGGAGTCAATCCAAGCCCCCCCCCCCCCCCCGATCTGGCACAGATGTTATGGCTCCAAAAGGCTTGGTAGTGTCAGGGAAGTTACTGGTGTTGAAGAACAGACAGTCTTCAGATCTGATGAGGACACCCACAGGGGTTTCAGATCTGAGGGCTCCAAACCAGTAGGTCAGATTTCAGGAGGAGAGACCAAGGGGGAAGTACACAAAGGTCGGCTCACTAAGCTAGTGGGAGTCAGAGCCGAAGTACCCAAATCTGGATCTCAGCTCTTTGAAATTTTCTAATCATCGTATTCTCATCAGCCTCAGACAAACTTCCGGAAGACCGGAGAAACTATGGAGGATGAATCTTGAAAGTCTACAGGGGGTCCTTCCAAGAAGGATGAAGGGAGACCAGATGTGACTAGATCCAACAGAAGGGGAGGTGATCGGATCCACTGTCATTTTGATTTAAAATTAAAATGGTCGGATCCAACTTTTTAGATATCTTAGTTGGTGACTCCAAGGAAGGAGCCAAAGAGGATGTGTGATCCTGTGACCTCTTGCTAGAATCTTTATCTTTGGGAGCAGAATCTGGCTCCCTTTATCCAATTTCTTAGAGGGTCTTTGAGCCCCAGCTATGGAAACAGAAGACAATGTAGTAGAAAGGAGAAGGCTTTTCAACATCAGCTTGTTCCTCCTGTCAGTGAGAGGTCTGGAACTGAACCCAGAGAAAATACAGCAATCCGCATCTAAATGAGCAGCTCCCAAACAATATAAGCATTCCCTGTGGACTCCAAATTTGGGATTTTATGCCCACAGGCAGTGCATGTTTTTTAAAACTGGGAGGCTTGTCAGCTATACTGGCCAAACTTAGCTAGGTCCAGAATAGAATTACAAAAATGACTACTAATTTAAAGGGTTTTTTTCCCTAAGGAAGAAAGGCGAAAAAGGAGAACTGCCAACAAGGTAGTGCAAGGAATACTTCAACGAGTAAGAAAGAAGAATTTAAATAAGAACACACAAACAATGGTACTACAGAGAAATACAAAGAAAGCAGTAGTAGCTATAGATTACATATTATACACACATTTGAGATCAGAGACCCATCAGTTAAGGCATGAATGAAAAGGACAAAATCAGATGTATCATTACGGTAAGTACATAACTTTTGTATCCAATTCAACCTTTGGGACAGACTCCCAAGCTGTCAACTACCTGGGTAGTATCAAGGAAGAACACTCCTGAGGATTGCGTAACCAAGGGAGGAATATAATCTAGACTGTACATCCCATTTATAATGAGACAAAAGTGTGAATCGTAGACAAGTTGCTGCTGCACAATTATCAGAAAAGTCAATTCATAAAGGCTGTAAAGGTAACTATTGCCCTTGTAGAATGAGCTCTGGATTTTGTTTGTAAGGACATCTCTCTTAGCATAAACAAATGAAACACATGGACAATGCCCTTACTCAGTTTTGCCCTAGAAAAGGATATGAACAACTGATATGACTTTCTGATATCTTTTGTTCTATGGACATAGATGCGGAGTTGAACAACTGGCTTGTGTAAAATATACTCTCCTTTGTTACAGAATCTTGGGAAGAACACTGGTAGATCAATAGATTGATTTAGATTTGCTGCTACTAACACCTGAGGGAGAAAGCATGAGTTCGTTCTTAATGCCACTCTGTCTTTATGAAAAATGAAGTAAGGGGGTTTTGCAAGAAAGTGCTTATGGTTCAGAAATTCTAGCTGAAGTGACTGCAACAAGGAAAACTGCCTTCTAAGAAAAGAACATTGGGTCCAAAGAAGCTACTGGTTCAAAGAGGAGGAAAGGGAGGTGGCGAGTCAAAGCTTGGAGCAAGATTGTAATATCCCAAGGAGGGACAGGATCCCTAATTGGAGGCCTTAACAAGAAGGTTCCCTTGCAGAAGGCCTTGGAAATTTTAAGAAATTATATGAATGTGTCATTTTGTCCAGTATAAAAATTAGAAAAAGCATCCATTTATACTTAAATAGCAGGAAAAATGGAGCCCTTTTAAAATAGTTCCAACAAACATTTCAAAAAAGAAAAAGGAGGTACTGAGAAGAGGATCTAAACATCCATTTTCATTACGCCCAAATAGCAAATTTTAACTATGCTGTATCTTTTTGGTGGACTTTTTCAGAAGCTGAGATAATGTGGATCACTGATGTAGGCAGCCTGGCATCTCTGGCTATAGTTAAAACTGGAGGAGCCAAGTGGTCAATCTTATGGACTTTTGGTCTGGAAGAAGCAGTCTGGATGAGTGACTCAAAAGATATGGATACTGATCAAACATCCAGTGTGCATGTACTAAATGATGCCACAGGAGGGGAATCAAACTTGCCAAGGCCAAAAGAGAGCTATGTGGATTAATGCTGGTCTTGCACCTTCTAGCTTTCTGAATGAATTTGTTTATTAGGGGTATTGGAGGAAAGGAGCAGAGGAGATCTATGGGACAACTGTGGACTACAGCATTCTCCAGTGACTGTCCCTGTGGGTGGATTATAGCAAAATAATTGCTAAACTTGTTAAGGTAGGATGCAAAGAGCAGGTTGGCCACAGCAGCTGAAACTCTGAGTTTCCACTGTTTGGATGAGAGACCGCTCGTGATGCACAAGAATTGACCTGCTCAGTTTATCCACTAGTAAACTGGATGTCCCTAGGATGTGTGCTACTATCGGAAATCTATGTAAAGACATCATCTACTGCCACACTCTCAAGGCTTCCTGGCAAAGAGGATATGATTGGGCTCCCCTTTGTTTGCTGATATACTAGACTAAGAAACTGTGTCTGGAGAGAAACCACACCATTAAGGAGGAAGTCCTGAAGGGCCAACAATGCTAACAGGACCACACTCATGTCCAAATAACCGACAAAGATTAGCCTCTAGATGTGACCAAAAGTCTTGGACTGTCCGCCCTCCAAAATGCACCCCCACCCCACCCCAGAAGGTAGGCATCTGTAGTTACTGTAGCCACTGGCTGTGTTGGGCAGAAAAGCTGTCCTTCCTTTACTGATGGGGAGGTTATCTGCCATCTGATGTTACCCTTGCATAATTGTAAGATACGAATTCTGGAATGCAGTGAAGTGAGAGAGCCACTGAAGTACTCTCATGTGAAGCCTGGGTAAGGGTACCAGGATGACTGTTGTGGCCATAACACCTAGTAGATGAAGGATTAGTCTTTAGTCTTGAATGGGGAGCAGGAAGTTGAATGACTTTGGTGGCAACAAGGCATATGTAAAGTACCCACGAGTGGTAATTTAGCTCTGTCAGGATTTTGGATTGACAGACTGTTACGCTCAGATCGAATATCAACTGGAGGACCAGATTCTGAAGCAGTAGATCCCTTGAAGTAACGGTAAGGAGCCAAGTACAGGAAAACTTGAATTACTACTAGGCATTGATGAGCTGCTACTGTTGCCAATCTCTGTAAATAGCCTGGGGGCTGTGTTGAGACCAAAGGGCAGTGTTCTGAACTGGCAGTGATTGGCTCCCAGCAGAAAAACAAGAGATTTTCTGGATTGCTGCTCTATTTGTGTGTGATAGTAGGCATCCTGGAGATCTACAGAGAGCAACCAAACATCTTTCCTCAGAAGAGGTAATATGGACTGTAGAGTGACTATCTGGAATTTTGTCTCTCATAAATTGATTGAGATGACTCTGATCCCAAATCGGTCTGAAGTCACCTGTCTTTTTGGGTACTAAAAATAACCTGGAATCCACTCCAGATTCTAATTGGTCAAATGGGACCTGTTGGACGACTATCTCTTTTAGCAGCTTAGAGGACTTGTGCCAATGTGGACTCCCATTAACCCGATGGTATGTCAAAAAGCTTTCCCTTTTTCTTTGGGGGCTAAGAAAAGAGAATTTCTGGTTATTGCTCTCAACACCCAGGAATCTGTAGTGATGTTTTGCCAAGTATGTGGGGGAGGGGATAAGCAGCCCCAACTGCCTTCAGTGTGCAGCAGTCGGGCAACCTTTCATGACCGCTGAAAGTTTTATTTTTCAGTGAAATGACCACCAAAAAAAAAAATATGCAGTTCGTCTCTGCATATGGGATGACATCCATTGCAATTACTTCCTTCTGCCTCTGGGAGGTAAGTCTGCAGAAGTATCATAGTGAAACCCTGCAACTTCCTGAACCACATTTGCTTGCCACCTTTCTGATTTAAGAAAAGTTTGTGTGTGTGGTGGAGAAATGGATTCCCACTGCAGAGAGGGTTTTACCATCCTGTTATTCCTGGCTAGTGCATCTTTAAACTTCTGTTCTAAAGACTGTGAAACCATCAAAGGGGGTAATGAGGACATCTTGAAGCCTTTAAGTCACAAAGGTGCATCTAAGCATAATGGCACATTGTGATGCTGGTGCCTGCTGCCCCAGCTGTCCCATCAACTGCATTCACCAGCAGACAAATGGTCCCATTTTACAGAGATTGAAGGCAGACAGTTGTGAATCCAAATTCATTTAAACACCTGCTGGTAAGCTGCCCAAGAGTGACTTGTTAAGTTCTTTGGTCAAGTCCCTTTGGAAATGAGTCATGAGCTAAACAGTTCAGCACTCTGAGGGCAAACGTCACTGAAGCATATGTCGGTTTCTCAAATCTGTCCAAAGGCCTTCTTTCCCTAATAGGGGGATGGACAGAAAAATTTTGTTCGGACGTTTTTTTTTTTTTTTTTTGCGGCTGCGGCTACAATCAGGGCATCCACTAGTGGACCTTTGTTCCAGTGCTTCCTGTCCCTGGGAGCTACCAAAATCCTATTAGTCTTTTTTGGAACTGGTTCCACTCCATCAGGGTCCTTCCATGCCCACAGAGCCATGATGTCTATAAGGAGATCAGCAGGCGGTACCACCCATAATGCAAAAGTACCAGCACCAATGTTTTTCAGGAATACAGACTCTTCTGGAAAAGGATTAGAGGACTAAACCCATTGTT